>NW_027206575.1:170000-334425 GCF_024711535.1 Dipodomys merriami
CCAAAATAGACCACATTTATGTCACAAAGCAATCTTGTGCAAATTCAGAAACATTGAAGTTATACCTTGAATTCGCTCACACCACAAGGGAATAAAATTAGAACTCAACACCAAAAACCACCAAAGAAAGTCCTGTAACACATGGAGGCTGAACAACATACTGTTGAATCACCAGTGGGTCAGGGAAGAGATTAGAAAGGAAATTCAAATGTTCATGATATTCAACAAAAATGAGGACACAAATTACCAGCTCTTCTTGGAGAGAGCAAAGGCAGTACTTAGAGGCGAGTTTATAGCTTTGAGTTCCTAATTGGAGAGATCTAAAATGAACAATTTAATGAGACATCTAAACCTCCTTGAAAAAGAGCAGCAAAATAAACCCTAATCCAGGAGATGGAAATAAATAATTAAAATTAAATCAGAATTAAACAAATTAGGATCGAAGAAAACCATAGAAAGAACCAACAAAAGAAAGAGTTTGTTCTTCAACAAAATTAACAAAATTGACAGACCCTTAGCAAATATTATCAGGAAAAGAAGAAAACTCACCCAAATAAATAAACTCAGAGATGAGAATGGAAACATCACCAGAGAAACAACCAAGATTCAGAACTTTATAAGGGAATACTTATCAAAACTATGCTAATAAGATTGAGAACTTGGCAGAAATGGACCTTTTTATAGCAAATATTGACATGCCAAAACTAAACAAAGATGAGTTAAAACATTTTAAGAGGACCATATCAAACATTGAGATAGAAACAGCAATAAGAGAAGTCCCATCTAAGAAAAGCCCAGGACCAGAAAGATTTGCAGCAGAATTCTACAAGGCCTTTAAAGCAGAGCTCACACCAGTAGCTCTTCAATGAAATTGAAAGAGGAAGTTCACTACTGAACTTATTCTATGAAGACATCATAACCCTTATCCCAAAACCAGTCAGGGACTCATCAAAAAAGAGAACTATAGACCCTTTTCTTTGATGAACATCGATACTAAATTTTGACCAATCAACTTCAACAATTCATGCAAAAAAAATCAAACACCATGATCAAACAGGATTCATTTCAGGGATGCAAAGCTGGGTCAATATATGCAAATCAATTAATAAAATTCATCACATCAACAAGACCAAGAATAACAACCACATGGTTATCTCAATAGATTCAGAAAAGGCCTTTGGCAAGATTCAACACCCACTGATAATGAAAACTCTGGAAAAATTAGGAATCCAGGGAACATTCATCAATACAATAAAGGCTGTATATGACAAACCTACAGCCAGCATTATACTTAATGGTGAAAAACTAAAGCCATTTCCTCTTTAATCAGGAACAAGACAAGGATGTCCATTCTCGCCACTCCTCTTCAATCTAGTATTAGAATGCCTATCTACAGCAATAAGACAAGATGCAAACATAAAATTGATCCAAATAGGGAAAGATGATGTAAAACTCTCCCTCTTTGCAGATGGAATGATCTTGTATTTCAAGAATCCCACTTACTCCACTCCCAAATTATTCAAGCTTATTCAAACTTGGGCAAAGTAACGGGGTATAAAGTTAACCCTCAAAAATCAATGGCTTTTCAGTATGCCAACAATGAGAAAAGTGTGGCTGAAATCAGGAAAGCAACTCCATTCATAATAGCTGCACAAAAAATAAAATACCTAGGAATTAACTTAACTAAAGAAGTGAAGGACCTCTATGATGAAAACTTTAAAAACCTGAAAAAGGAAATCAAAACAGAACACACAAAGTGGCAAAAACCCCCATGCTCCTGCATTGGAAAGATCAACATCATGAAAATGGCAATACTTCCCAAGGCTATCTACAAATTCAATACAATACCTATCAATATCCCAAATTCATTCTTCAAGGAATAGAAGAAACAATCCAAAAATTCATATGGAAAATAAAAGACCCAGGATAGAATAAAAGATCATTAACAGAAAGAAAAGGGCTGGAGGAATATCAATACCAAATTTCAAACTCTACTACAACACCATAGTAATCAAAACAACTTGGTAATGGCACAAGAACAGACCTCAGGACCAATGGAATAAAATTGAACCTACAGATATATAGCCATCTTATCTTCGATAAGGAAGGTAAATAATTAGAATGGAAGAAAGACAGCCTCTTCAGTACATGGTGATGCAAAATTGGTTTATCACTTGTAGAAAATTAAGCTAGATTCTTATAAATCACCCTGCACAAGATTCAACTCCAAGTGGATGAAAGACCCCGTAGTCAAAGCAGACACTCTGAAAACATTACAGGTGTCCTTGGCACAGGCCCTAATTTTCTTAATAGAGACCCAGAAACACAACAAATCAAAGAAAATTTGGACAAATGGGATTGCATGAAATTGCAGAACTTCTGCAACGCAAAGAACATAGCTAGCAAGATCGATAGAAAGCCCACGGATTGGGAGATGATCTTCAGTAGCCATACAATGGACAAGTGTCTCATATCTAAAATATACCTGGAACTCAAAAAATTAAATCCCCCAAAAACAAATCCTCAGAGAAACAACTGCCCAATAAATAAGTGGGCTAAAGACTTAAAGGGAAACTTCTCTGAAGAGGAACGAAGGCTGGCCAGTAGACATATGAAGAAATGCTCAACCTCTCTAGCTACAAAAAAAATGCAAATCAACCCAACATTGAGATACCACCTGAGCCCTGTTAGAATAGCTATAATCAAGAAATCTAATAACAACAGATACTGAAGGAGATGGGGACAGAAGGGAATCTTACTGCATAGTTGGTGGGAGGTTCCTCAAAAAGACTCCAGATAAAGCTTCCCTATTTCCCAGCAATCAAACTTTTGGGCATTTACCCAAATGATCACAAACAAGATCATACTAAAGCTACCAGCACAACTATTTTTCTTGCAACATTATTTACCATAGATAAGTTATGGAACCAATTCAAATGCCCCTCATTAGATGAATGGATCTAGAAAATGTGGTATATATACACAAAATGCAATTCTATGCCTCTATCAGAAAGAATGTAATTGCCCCATTTGTTAGGAAATGGAAAGATTTGGAAAAAATTAAGTGGATTAATCCAGGCTCAAAAATATAGGTCCCATGATTTCCCTTATTTGCAATAACTAGTATATTTTTGAGACATGCAGAAAAGGTAAGATAAGTTCATGTTAGGTGAAATGAACCCCAAGATAAGTATTGAAATGTTTTTTTTTCTTTCTTGCAATTGTTTCTAACATATTTATAAGATTATTTCTTGGTTGCTTTGTATGTCCCTCCCCCATGGTATAACCCCTGCTGCCATTTTATTTGATATTGGTATAATTTGTGGAGGGAATGGGCAAAACCAACCTTTAAATAGGGATACGTTGGACCCATTGCAACAATGCGCTATACAAGTCATTATGTCCAATAATGAACTTTACAACTTTTGCCAGGGGCGGGGTGTTGGGGGGTTGGAGAGGGGAGATCGGAAAGGATGAGAAGTGGAAACAGGAGGAGGCAACAATGCTTGATAAGAAATGTACTCATTACCTTACCCATGTAATTGTAACCCCTCTGTACGAGATTTTGCGAAAAAAATATCTAAAAAACGATTGGCAGAATAATGTCAAAAAGTTTTTGACAGAATAATCATTACTGTATCATCTAGAATCTGGATATGGTTAGTAACTCTAGAGGATTTTCTCATACTTTCAGAATTTCGTAAACATACATAATAAGGCAAATGAGGTGTTTTATACCTATAATCCAAGCTACTCTGAAAATGGAAATGTCGATAGTTACAGTTCAAGGTCAAGCTACAAGAGACCTCCAGCTCAATCAATAAAAGCTGGGTGTGCCAATGTGTGGCTGTCATCCTACCTATGTTGGACATAAAACTAGGAAGTTCACTTTCCAGGTAGCCTAGGAATAAACAAATACAAGATTCTATCTCAAACACTAACAAAGCAAAAATTGCTGGATGTAGCATGGTTCAAGTGGTCAGATGCCTGCCTGGCAAATGCAAGGCTCTGAATTTGAATCCAAGTACTTACCTCAAAAAATTAAAAATAAACAATATGAATTAATTCTCTAAATCACTTCTCAGTGCAATTATCTTATGTATTCTTCAAATAATCTTGTAGTCAAGGAGAGAATTGATTAAACCAGATCAATATGATAGGTGAAATGAACCCAAAAATAAGTATTGAAATGTTTTTTTTTCTTGCTTGCAATTGTTTCTAACATATTTATAAGATTATTTCTTTGGGCCGGGCGCTGGTGGCTCACGCCTGTAATCCTAGCTACTCAGGAGGCTGAGATCTGAGAATCGCGGTTCAAAGCCAGCCCGGGCAGGAAAGACTGTGAGACTCCTACCTCCAATAAACCACTAGAAAACCGGAAGTGGCGCTGTAGCTCAAGTGGTAGAGCGCTCGCCTTGAGCTGAAGAGCTGAGGGACAGTGCCCAAGCCCAGAGTTCAAGCCCCATGACCGACAAAAAAAAAAAAAAAAAAAAAAATTATTTCTTTGTACTGGTAATGCCTAGCTTCTTCATGGCTCAAAGGCTGGTGTTCTCATGTGGACCCATTCACCAGTGATGCCTGCTATGCCCCGAGTTCAGATCCCAGCCCTGCCAAATGATTCATCTTGATGTCAGAAGCAAATCTTTGCCCTGTTTTCCTTTCCTGTGCAACTCCTAGGTTTCAGCTAGGATGGAGAATGCATGGGCAACCCTGTGGTCATGGGAATAAGTTGTTATACATATCAGCCGAGTTATACCTGTCATCATATACTCAAGAAAATACACAATACATCCATGAATAGCATACAAAATAAAGACAATAACTACACTTAATATATGATGCAGTCCACACACGGATGTGAATATACATCCCATGTTTCAATGATGCATTGAGGACTATTTTGGCCTCCCTGGGGCTCAATATCAGTTCCTGGGAACAGTCCAGCTCCTTACTGGCTCACAGTCTGCTGTGATCACTTGGACCCAATGGGCAGTTGGGCTTCCTAGGCCTCGAGTTCGAATCCCAGCACTACCCAAAATTCTCCCTGATGTGAGAAGCCATTCATTGCACCTGTTTTCATGTGCTCTGCAAATTCTTGATCTCAGCTAGGATAGAGAAGGTATAGGCAACTCTATATTCATGGGAATAGGTTGTCATCCAGTTCACCACAGTTATATCTGTCAAGCTATACTTAAGAAAATACACAATACATCAATGACTGAGACACAAAATAAAGAGAATGACTACACTAAACGCAAGATATCTCCCACTCATGTTTGGAAATATAGATCCTTTGTTTAATTATGAATTTATGACTATATTAGCCCCCACCAGGACTCCATCACAGTTCCCAGGAATGGCCTACCTCCTTAGTGGTTCACAAGCTGGTGTGCTCACCATGACCCATTCACCAGTTGGGCCTGCTAGGCCTTGAGTTCAAATTCCAGCACTGCCAAAAGATTCATTCTAATGTGAAAAGCCTAGGGTTGCTCATGTTTTCCTGTTCTGCGAATGTCCTGAGTCTCATTGAGGATGGAAAATGCTATATAAGCAAGTCAATAGCCATGGGAATAGGTTGTCATCCATGTAAGCACAGTTATATCTGTCACCATATTCAATAAAATGCACAATACATCCATGAATAAGATAAATAAAAAATGAATAAAAAGTGTAACTACACTGAATGCAAGATGCATACCACACCTGTAGGTTAAGAGAGATCCTATGTTTTAAAAAGGTGGGCTTGCTATTTTGTCCTGTGCTAGGGCTTCAAATCAGGCCCTAAACCAGGCCTGACATTCTAGTCTTCAAAGATGGTGAGCTTCCCCTTCCCCCTCAGTGCAACAGAGCTATCCAAACCTGAATTCAAATCCCAGCGCTCACAAAAGATTCATCCTGATGTCAGAAGCCAGTTGTTGCACATGTTTTCCTCTCCTGTGAAAGTCCTGAGTCTCATCCAAGAATAGGAATTCATAAGCAACCCCATAACCATAGGAACAGGTTGTCATCCATGTCAGCAAAGTTATACCTGTCACCATATTTAGTAAAATACAGAATAGCTCCATGAAATAGAGACAAAATAAGAAGTTCACCGAACACAAGATGCTGTACAAACATGTATGTCAATATAGATCGTATGTTTAAATTATGAATTCATGACTATAGTGGACCACCCTGGCAATCAATATCAGATCCTGGGAATGGCCTAGCTCATTAGTTGCTCACAGGTTAGTGTGTTCACCTTGACTTATTGGCCAATTTGTCCTACTAGGACCTGAGTTAAGATCCCAGCACTACCAGCAAGTGTATCGTGGAGTAAGAAGCCAAGTGTGAAACTTATTTTCCTTTTCTCTGAATATCCTGGGTAATCCTGAGAATCCTGGCATGATGGAGAACATTTCTATAAATCTAGATGCTCTGTGATAGGATGTCATCAATGTAATAAATTTAAGGTGTTTCATCTTAGTACAATCAATGGTAAATAAATGAATAAAACAAAAAATACAAGAACAACCACACCAAACATGTATGGACTGAACATCTATAAGTAAGTATAACTCCTATCTTTACAATGTATATAAATAGTATGTTTCCAGGGCTAGGGCTTGAATACAGGACTAGTGAACAGGCCTAACTTTCCTATCTTCAAATACAGTGATCTTCTCCTTCATCCACATTGCTGCAGATTTACTCAGATCCTGAGTTCAAATCCAAAGCCTGGAAGAATAAACAGCGTGAATTGCAAGCCAGGGAGCTAATTTTTTTTTATTTTACTTTTCTCAATACGGCACTTGAAGTCAGGTCGTGGCAACTCTGCCTCAGCTTTGATCACCCTAGGCTGGGTTGCAGCCACTAGATCTACAGCTCCTCCTAGGATCCTAGACCCTCAGGCCTTGCAAGGAAAGCAATGCACAGAAAAATTATGGCCATTTTATGTTTTCTTCATTGCATGGTGACCCTCATGGGTCTGAATGACACTGTTGCAAAGGGTACTTCATCTTGCATTGCTGAAGGCTGCCAGACTATCAGGGATGCCATAGGCCCACGTGGCAACATAGGCTCTGATTTCGAATCCCTGTCCTGACACCAACCAATGGCAGGAGCTATTAAGGAAATGGTTCCCATCCATAGGATTAACAATGGAATGTTGTCAATGTCATGGTTGAATGAATTGATCATGAGTGATGCTCCTATAAAATTAAACAGCATCATTTTAGGAGGTTGATGTATTTTATTTAATATTTATGAAGTATTGAAGGAATATTATTAATTAAAGGAACGCAATAATTTCAGGACACTGATTTCATTAATAGTTTAAGGATGAAAACAATTAATTACATTACATTAATTACATTAATTACATGGAGGCATAATTAATACCCAGGAATTGGAAGGAATGTAGTCTATATAACTGAATAATGTATAGTCATATCTAACACTCTATAAAGATATATATTTATTAGCGTACTGCCATCTGCATGTCAATCTTTTCTTATTTTGGTCACCCCTGGGGCTTGATCTGAGGTCCTGGGAACAGCCTGTCAGCTCAATTTGTCCCAGGATGGCATGCTAGCACTCACCCATTCATGAATTGGGCCTTATAGGCTTGTAGGTCTTGAGTTCAGATGCCAGCACTCCCAAAAATGAATCGTGGAGTAAGAAGATGATGATGACACATGTTTTCCTTTTCTATGAAAGTCCTGGGTGTCAGGTATGAAGTGGAGTACATATGCAGACCTATATCCTGTGTAATCAATGTAATCAATGTTTTATGTTCCATAATAGTCAATAAAATAAATTGTCAATACATGAATAAAACAACAAAATAAAATAACTACACTGAATGCAATATGGAGTCAACATAGGTATATAAATATAAATCATATATGTAAATTGTACATGAATAGGATGTTTTCTAGTGTTGGAGATCTATTTTAGGCATAAGGAACAGACCTGAATTTCTTGACTTTAAGTAGGCCAGCTTCCCATTCCCACACAGTGCAACAGAGTTACCAAGACATTGAGTTTCAATCCCAGTCCTGGCAGAAAAATGGTACCTTTGCAGTATGGGAGGCCCAATTCTTAAGCCTTTCATTATGCCTCCATTTTATGAATGTGATTGTTTAACTGCTTAATAAAGAATTAACTAAAATCGATCAGTGTCCTATAATATAATTGTGTATAATTTTATCCTAGAATCATTCAAGTACTGCCCAACCATGACATACATCACATTCCATTGGTATTCATATGGATAGGAATGAGTTCCTTAGGATCTCCAGCCATTTGGAGGTGGCAGGACCAGGATTCCAAATGTGAGCTCCAGCTCCCACCACTTCAACCTGGGGATAGGCTACTCACCGGGCTGTCCAAGAATATCAGCAAGACCAATGATTAGACAGGCACCAGTGGCTCTCAGCAGTCCACCTTGATACTTACAAGGCTGTGATGGGAGGATCATGGTCAAAGTCATCCTAGTTAGGAAAGTCCTTGAGACCTCTGTCCAACTTCAGTGCCAACAAAGCCAGAAGCCCAGGGCTCCAGTGTGGAGGGCGAGCCTTGAGCAAAAGCAGTGCACAGACTGTGCCCAGATCCTGAGTTCACGGTCCGGGTCTGGCAACAAACAGACATACAGAACAATCTGTGCAGCCATCCAGCTAAAGCAGGTCACCATCTCATCTCCAAATGAATTGGACATTGTTCCCTGAGAAAAGGGCTGGGGGAGCTCCTATCTTCTTGACTCCGCCCATGCTGCTTGCATCACAGAATTCTGGCCACACCCCCATTCTTTCATGGTTATTTCTGACCAATGAGATACAAGAACGGTGACCACGCCCACATTCCATGCTGCCTAGTAGCACCCCGGATTCCCTCTGTTAGTTTACAACACTACTAGCAGTTGAGGAAGGTAGAGGTGGCTGAGTGGTGAGGAAGAGACTCAAGCAACTTTGGAGTATAGTAGGAAATTGAGAAGCCTGCCCGCACCTCGCTCCCTCCTCACCTTTCCAAGTTGTAGGATTTCAAACCTCAGGCAATGGTGCACAGCCAGCCCGCATAAAGCCATGACCTGGTCCCTGGCCCTGGTTCTCTGCTCGTGGCCCATGTGTTTGCAATGCCGCTGCCATTGCTGCTTGCCCCACCTGGAGCAACCTCCAGCAGCTTTTCCCAGCAGCACAGGTGAGTGGCTGCCCCCAAATCACCACTACCTGGGATCAGACACCCCTCTGGGGGCACCATGACCACTTTCTTGGATCTGAGGAGCAACCTTTCTGTCTTGGGCATTTCTGAAACAGAAACTCATTATATGTTCTAGTTGGACTGGATTGAGGTCCTCCTATCTGGGACAGGTATGCTCCACCAGGATTGGTCCTCTGTAGTTGGGATGGTAAACTCGTAGTGTCATGCTCAGTCATCGATTTAGATGGATTATCCCAAACTTTTAATCCACAGCAGCCGATTCTTGACCACAAGTGAAGCTCTGAGTAGGGCCACAACCATCAGACCTCATTCTCCTCACAGGACAGTTTTGAGGAAACAAGGGATTTATAGAGAGGGAATCTCTGGAGCATGACTTGGCATGGAGGGAGTGGCATTCAGAGAAGGTTCTCTGCAATTCTGTGAGCAAATGACAGGAAGATACCCACAAAGGGCTCAGGTTGGGCCAGTTATTAATCATGCAACAGCTGGGGATTTTGAAACAAACCATGGCTCTCTTTCATCATTACCCTATCCCCATGAGGAAGGGGATCCTTCACTGTGCTGAATTTTGCATCTGGGGAAACCGAGGCACAGAGAAGTCAGGTGACCTCCTTATGACTTCAACTTCACAGGAAGCTCAGCCTGATTTCACTACCATGCTCCCTAGGACAATGGGTGCTATTCAATCCACTTCTTGTGGTAGGAAGTACACTTCTTGTCAGTTGTGGGGTTTGAACCATAGGCATGGGCACTGTTCCTGAGCTCCTCAGCAAAATGCTAGTGCTCTACCACTTGAGCCCACAGCACCACTTCTGGTTTTCTGATGGTTCTTTGGAAATAAAAGGCTCAAAGACGTTAATGCGGGGGCTGGCTATGAACCATGATCCTCATATTTCAGCCTCCAGTGTAGTTAGGATTAGAGTTCTGAGCCACTGGCACTCAACTTCATTTTAATTCTGACTTCTCTCTCTCTTTTACAAAAACTGGTTGAATTGGTGCTGGAGAAGGGGGTCCAGCATCCCCATGTGGCTGGAATCCAAGGTGACCCTCTCATTCTGGAGGTGGGCTGTGGGTCAGGAGCTGTCTCGCTCAGCCTGTTGAAACAGCTCCCTGAGGTAAGCCCCACTGTTCCCTGGCTAGACCATGAAATTCATTGTCCATCCAGCCTTACTGGACTTATTGAATTGTATTGCTTTCTACATCATTTTCTAGCACCTGGCCAAACTTATGATACATAGTTATGGAGTGAAAATATAATGCCTTCTTAAGAAAGTCATTGAGGGCTCTGAGAATGTGCCTTCATGGTATGGTGATTGTCTAGCATGCATGAAAACCTGGGTTCAATTCCTCAGTAACACAGAAAAAAAGAAAAAGACTAGAAGGAATGCTGTGCCTCAAGTGGTAGAGTGCTAGCCTTGAGAAAAAAAGCTCAGGAATAATTCCCTACCCCTGATTTTAAGCCCCAGGACTGGCAAAATTTAGTAAATGGAAAATAAAGGACCCATACTTGAAATACATTATTGCTATTTCCATACTGATACCTGATAATAGCCCCTAATTCATGTATTTTACTTATGTTAGGATACTGTGTTGAAAAAAGTTTTGTTCTTTAAGTCACAGCAATTAATGCTAGGAATGTGCTTAGATGTCAGCTGAAGATTAATTCTGGAAATTCAAGGATTCAAGGATTTTGTGTAATCACTGCTAATCACAAAGTGAAAAGTAGTCTAAGTGTGATTTTGAAATCTTTTGGATCAGTTTTGGCATCAAAAAGGCAGAGGCTAATTACTAGTTGTGACAGAAAATAAGGAATAACTCCAGATGGAAGGAAAAAATGATAGTAAATAACGTATACCAGAAACTGGTCTAGAGAACCATTTTTGGTTATTGAAGAACTCGTTGTCAACTAGGCTTTTGCTCATTGCCTTTATCATTCTAAATCTCTTAGGCTAGTTCTTAATCTCTGCATGATAAATGTTTCTCTCTTTTTTTTTTTACTTGTGTGCATTTTTTCCTCTTTTTTCTTTTTTAAATTTTTTATTCTTTTAATTTTAATTTTAATTTATTGTGAACATACTGTACAGAGGGGTTACAATTACAGGGACAAGATAATGAGTACATTTATCAATCATTGCAGCCTCCTCCTTTGTTTACCCTTCACATCCCTTCCCAGCCTCTCCCCATCCGCCAACACCAACACCCCCACCCCCACCAAAGTTGTAAAATTCGTTTTTGACATGACAACTTGTACTTCTCATAGTTGCATCAGGTCCACCTGTACCCGTAAACGACTTGTTTTTCCACATCTCCTCCACAAATTATACCCACATCAAATATAGTGAAAGCAGGGATTGTAATGTGGGGGAGGGTCATACAAAGCAACAAAAATATAATCTCATAAATGAGTTAGAAACAAAGGCATGAAAGAAAAAAACATTTAAATACATATCAAGGGTTCATTTTCCTAAGATCACATTATCTGACCTTTACTGCTTTACTCATACATATACTAAATATTGCAAATAAGGGAAACCATGGGACCTTTGTTTCCTTGGGCTTGGCTTACTTCACTTAATATAATTTTTTCCAAGCCTTTCCATTACCTAACAAATGGGGAAATGTCATTCTTTCTGATGGAGGCATAGAATTCCATTGTGTATATATACCACATTTTCTTGATCCATTCATTTACTGAGGGGCATCTGGGGTGGTTCCATATCTTAGCTATGGTAACTAATGCTGCAAAAAACATAGTTGTACTGGTAGCTTTAGTGTGGTCTTGTTTGTGAACATTTGGGTAAATGCCCAAAAGTGGGATTGCTGGGTCATAGGGGAGCTCTATGTGAAGTCTTCAGGAATCTCCAGACTGCTTTCCAAAGTGGTTGAACAAGTTTACACTCCCACCAACAATGAAGTAAGGTTCCCTTCTGTCGACATTCCCTCCAACATCTGTTGTTGTTAGAGTTCTTGATTATAGCCATTCTAAATGGTGTGAGGTAGTATCTCAATATTGTTTTGATTTGCATTTCTTTTATGGCTAGGGAGTTTGAGCATTTCCTCATGTGTGTATTGGCCATCCTTCTTTCTTCTTCAGAGAAGTTTCTCTTTAAGTCTTTAGGCCATTTATTTATTGGGCAGCTGTTTCTTTGAGGACATGTTGTTGGGGGATATAATTTTTTTAGTTCCAAGTATATTTGAGATATGAGACCCTTATCCGTTGTATGGCTAGTGAAGATCTTCTCCCAATCCGTGGGCTTTCTATTGATCTTGCTAGCTAGGTCCTTTGCCATGCAGAAGCTCTGCAACTTCATGCAATCCCATTTGTCCAACCTTTCTTTGATTTGTTGTATTTCCGGGTCTCTATTAAGAAAATTTTGGCCTGTGCCAGGAGACCTAGGGTTTCTCCTATTCCATCCTGTAATGTTTTCAGAGTGTCTGCTTTGACTCCGAGGTGTTTGATCCATTTGGAGCTTATTCTTGTGTAGGGTGTTATATAAGGACCTAGTTTTAGTTTTCTACAAGTTTTTAACCAATTTTGCCAGCACCATTTACTAAAGAGGCTGTCTTTCTTCCATTCTATTATTTTAGCTCCCTTATCAAGGATTAATTGGGTATAGGTCTATAGGTTCATTTCTGGATTTTCAATTCTATTCCATTGGTCTGAAGTCCGTTCTTTTGCCAGTACCAAGCTGTTTTGATTACTATGGCTTTATACTAGAGTTTGAAATTTGGTATTGATATTCCACCAGAAGTGTTCTTTCCATTGAGGAGCGTTTTTCTATTTGGGGATTTTATTCTTCCATATGAATTTTTCTAAGAATGAGGTTGGAATTTTGATAGGTATCACATTGAATTTGTACATAGCCTTGGGAAGTATTGCCATTTTCACAATTTTAGTCTTTCCAATCCAGGAGCATGGGAGATTTTGCCATTTTCTAAGTTCTGTTTTGATTTCATTTTTCAAGATTTTAAAGTTTTTATCATACCGGCCCTTCACTTCTTTGGTGAAGTTAATTCTTAGGTATTTTATTTTTTGAGGTGCTATTACAAATGGAGTTACTTTCCTAATTTCATCCACACTTTTCTCATTGTTGGCATACAGAAAAGCCATTGATTTTTTGGGGTTAATTTTATACCCTACTACTTTGCCAAAGTTTTGATTCAGCTTGAGTAATGTGGGAATGGAGTCCATGGGATTCTTTAAATACAAGATCATGTCATCTGCAAAGAGGGAGAGTTTTATTTCTTCTTTCCCTATTTGGATCCCCTTTATGTTTTTGATCTTGTCTGATTGCTGTAGCTAGGCATTCTAATACTAGATTGAAGAGAAGTGGAGAGAGTGGACATCCTTGACTTGTTCCTGAGTTAAGAGGAAATAGCTTTAGTTTTTGATCATTAAGTATAATGCTGGCTGTAGGTTTGTCATACACAGCCAATATTGTATTGAGGAATGTTCCACGGATTCCTAATTTTTCCAAAACCTTCATCATAGAGGGGTGTTGGATCTTGTCGAATGCTTTTTCTGCATCTATTGAGAAAACCATGTAGTACTTATCCTTGCTCCTGTTGATGTAATGAATAATATTAATTGATTTGCGTATGTTGAAACAGCTTGCATCCCTGAAATGAATCCTGTTTGATCGTGGTGTATGATTTTTTGGATGAATTGTTGAAGTCTATTGGCCAACATTTTGTTGAGAAGTTTTGCATCAATGTTCATCAAAGAAATGGGTCTATAGTTCTCTTTCTTTGATGAGTCCCTGCCTGGTTTTGGTCTGAGGGATATGATGGCTTCATAGAATGTGTTCGGTAGTGAACTTTCTCTTTCAATTTCATTTTAGAGTTGGAGGAGTATTGGTGTGAGCTCTGCTTTGCAGGCCTTGTAGAATTCTGCTGTAAATCCATCTGGTCCTGGAATTTTCTTAGCTGGGAGGTCTCTTATTGTTTCTATTTCAATGCCTCATATGGGCCTGTTAAGCTGATTTAACTCATCTTGGTTTAGTTTTGGCATGTCAATATTTGCTAGGAAACGGTCCATTTCTGTCAAGTTCTCAAACTTATTAGCATAAAGTTTTGTCAAGTATTCCATTATAAACGTTCTGAATCTGGGTTTTTTCCGTGGTGATGTTTCCATTCTCATCTCTGAGTTTATTTATTTGGGTGTGTTCTCTTCTTTTTCTGATAAGATTTGCTAAGAGTGTGTCAATATTGTTGATTTTTTCAAAGAACCTACTCTTTTTTTGTTGATACTTTCTATAGTTTTTTTCGATTCTAATTCATTTAATTCTAATTTAATTTTAATTATTTCTTTCCATCTACTGGATTGGGGTTTATCTTGCTGCTCTTTTTCAGGGAGGTTCAGATGTCTCATTAAAGTGTTGGTTTCAGATCTCTCCAATTCGTTGACTTGGTAACTCAGACCTATACCTTGCTCTGAGTACTGCCTTTGCTATGTCGCAGAGCAGCTGGTAATTTGTGTGTACATTTTTGTTGAATAGCATGAATACTTGAACTTCAAGTCTAATCACTTCTATGACCCACTGGGGGTCCAACAGTGTTGTTCAGCCTCCATATGTTACCGGAATTTCTTTGGTGGCTTTTAGTGTTGAGTTCTAATTGTATTCCCTTGTGGTGTGAGTGAATGCAATGTATAACTTCAATGTTTCTGAATTTGGACAAGTTTGCTTTGTGGCCAAAAATGTAGTCTACTTTAGAAAATGTTCCATGTGCTGCTGAGAAAAACGTGTATTCTGAATCTGCTGGGTGAAATATTAGGTAGATGTCTTTTAAATCTAGTTGACCTATGCAGCTTTTTAGATCTGCGGTTTCTCTGTTGAGTTTTTGCCGAGTTGATCTATCTAGCGGGGAGAGTGGTTTGCTAAAATCCCCAACAATTAATGTCTTTGGATCTATGTGGGATATGAGGGAAAGTATTGTTGCTTGTATAAATTTGAGTGCTACATTTTTTTGGCGAATAGATATTAAGAATTGCAATAACCTCCTGAAAGAGAAATCCCTTAATTACTATGTATCGACCTTCTTTAACTCTTCTCCCTAATTTTAAGTTGAAATCTATTTTATCTGATATTAGGATTGCAACACCCGCCTGTTTATGGGGGCCATTTGCTTGGTAGATTTTGCTCCAGCCTTTAACTTTGAAAATGTGTTTGTTTATATGGGCAAGGTGTGACTCCTGAAGGCAGCAGTTAGAAGGATTTGTTTTTTAATCCAACTAGACAGTCTATGTCGCTTAATTGTAAAGTTAAATCCGTTAATGTTAAGAGATAGGACTAAGTGGTATTCGGGAGTTGCTGCCATGTTATCTACCTTCTTGGGGGTTGCGAAAACTGTGTTCTTCCTATGGTTCTTGGATTCTCAGTTTGGGTGCAGTTTCTTGGCCTTTATTGTGGTCTTGTTGGTTTTCTATGTGTAGGATATCTTGAAGAATCTTTTGGGGGCTGGGAAGGTGGCTCAGTGGTAGAGCGCTTGCCTTGCATGCTCGAGGCCCTGGGTTCGATTCCTCAGCACCACATAAGCAAAAAGAAAAAAGCCAGAAGTGGCACTGTGGCTCAAGTGGTAGAGCGCTAGCCTTGAGCTGAAGAGCTGAGGGACAGCGCCCAGGCCCAGAGTTAGGGCCCCACGACCGGACCACAAAAAAAAAAAAAAAAAAAAAAAAAAAAAAAAAAAAAGAATCTTTTGTAGGCCTGGTTTGGTGGAGATGTATTGTTTCAATTTTTCTTTGCTATGGAAGGTTTTTATTTGGTCTTCAGTTATGAAGGAGAGTTTAGCTGGGTACAGTATTCTTGGTTGATAGATGTTTGTTTTTAGGGCTTGTCATACATCATTCCAGGCTCTTCTTGCTTTGATTGTCTCTGCTGAGAAATCTGAGGTGATTCTAATTTCTTTCCCTTTATAGGTGATTAATCTTTTCGCCTTGACAGCTTTAAAGATCTTTTCCTTGGTCTGAGTTGATCCTGTGTGTATAATAATGTGACACTGGGATGTCCTATTCTGATCTGGTCTATTAGGAGTTCTAAAAGCTTCTTGTATCTACATAGGCCTATCTTTTTACATGTTTGGGAAGTTCTCTGCTATGATCCTGTTAAACAAATTTCCTAGACCATTTACTTCTGTTTCTAGGTGCTCCTCTATACCCATTATCCTTAGATTAGCCCTTCTGATGGTGTCTTCTAAGTATTGGATAGATCTATAATATTTCTTGGATTTGTCTTGCATGGTTGTATGTTCTTTCTCTATAATATCTAGGCTATCTTCAATCCCCGAGATTCGATCTTCTGCATGGTCTAAACTACTGTCAAGACTTTCTACTTTGTTTTTTATTTCTTTTGCTTCTAATTATTCAGCTTTGATGGCTTCAATTTCTTTATTGAAGCTTTCTTTTAGATCTTGTAAGGAGTTCTTTACTTCCTTAATTTGGTGTTCAGTGTTTATTGTCAAATCACTTAGTTAATTGGTTATGGTTTCCTTGGATTCCCATTCCTTCTGTGGGGTTCCATTCAGCATTCCCTTTGTGGTCTCCCTGACTTC
Source organism: Dipodomys merriami (assembly GCF_024711535.1). Taxonomy (NCBI): domain Eukaryota; kingdom Metazoa; phylum Chordata; class Mammalia; order Rodentia; family Heteromyidae; genus Dipodomys; species Dipodomys merriami. The sequence goes on from NW_027206575.1 coordinate 186,747, forward strand.
CTTCAGCTCTTTGTTAATGGATCCCATGAATGCCTTTAGTGATCTTTCTGTATTCTCTTCCTGCTTTCTCAATTCCTGTATTACTCCTTGCTTATCTTCCTCCTGTTCACTCCATTCATACCTTTCTCTTTGATTATTCTCAAGAAACTGCTCACGCAAATCCTGTATCAGTTTTTGAGTAGCTTCCTCACACTCATGATATTTCTGTATAGACATTTGGATTGCCTCCTCTCACTCCCTCTCTCACTCATACAGAGTCCTTTGTAGGTTTTCAATCTTTTCCTGCATTGACCTATTGTTTGCCTCCTCTCTCTCCCTATCATGCTCATACAGAGTTCTTTGTATGTTTTCAATCTTTTCATTTATCATGTTTGCCAGCAGTGTTTGTAGAGCTATTTGGGAACTCTCCTCTGAATTATACATTATCTGTTCTGTCCTCTGATTATCATGAGTGGGAGTGGAGATACCCGGACCTGCCATTTTTCTTGTGGTTTTCCGGCTTACTCTGCCCATTTGGGATGAAAGTAACAGCAGTTTTGTGCAAGAACACTAACTTTAGGCAAGCATCAACCAAAGTCTGAATTTGCATAGTCAATAGTCTGTAGATACAATCTAGTTCAACAGATATCTCTATTCAACATCAAACAACTATATATTAATGGGCTATGAACCGCTAAGAAGAATTTGGTAAACCAGAAATTATTAGTGTTAGGGAAATTATTAGTGTTAGGAATGGAGTGATGTGGGAAGGTACAGGGAGAGTTAACTAAGTCCTAGTCTCAAAGCGGGAAATAGGTTAGATAGGATGGAAGTAGGGAGAAAACAAGAAGAAAGAGAAAGGGAAAAAAGAGACCAGAAAAAGTAGAAAATTAAAAATTAGTAATATGCAGATTTGAGAACAAACTATTCAAAGAACGGGAATATATTGAGAGAAGGGGAGGGATATAAAGGAGATGTGAAAAATTTAAAAATAAAAATACTTAAAGTGTTATATAGGTATAAAGAGGTAGTACTGCTATTAAGGAATTTAATTCTCAGAAGTTTTGAATTGAGTAATAAATTTGTGGATTAAGTGTGTACACAATGGGGGATAGAGGCTAATAGTCACCTATGGGTTTATCTGAGGATGTGCAGAACAACAATTAAGTCCCATAAAGAGGAACAAAAGAGAGGACAAGGTGAGAAGCATAAGAAAGAAAGGAAAAAAAAGGTCAGAAATTCAGTCGAGCTAAGCAAAACACAAAAAGAAAAAAATTTTTAAAAGAAGAAAAAAAAAAGAAAGAAAAACGCACACATGCATGTATCCCTAAAATAAAGATTATAGGTGGAAAAAAAGTTACTAGAAAACATTTTTTTTCAAAAAAGGTAAAAATTGATTTAAAAAAGTTTTAGAAAATAAAAAAAAATGTAAAGTTGTAATAAAAAATAAGAAGAGGGACAAAAATAGTTCTTTGATTTTTTAGGGAGGGTTGGGAAAAATCCTGTACCTCCCTTGTGTCTGTAATCAGCCTCTGGTTGTAGTCTCCGGTCTGCTTGTGGTCCTGTGGCTTGGTTGGTTTCTTAAGTCAGTTTGTTTGGACAGGCAGAAAAATTTTCTGCTTTACCCAGGATTTTTCGATCCTCCTCCCAAGTTAGTTCAATGAGATGGGGGTGTGCTTTGAGTATTACAAAAGAGGGAGATGGCTTTTTCCTCAAGTTTGGAAATGCTGTGATGAGGCTATGTTCTGGGTAGAGTTGAGGCCTCTCAGCAAACAGTAGCTTTTCCCTGGGGCTAGTTTGTGAGAAACTCACAGAGGCCAGCCTGGAGCCACTCGCAGGGTTTCTGTTTACTGATGTCGAGGCTACTAAAGGGAGGGGCAGTCTGTGGCTCTGATTACCCAATGAAGAAAGCCACTCCCAGGGCTGGTGCCCGAACTGGGTGACTTTTCCCTGGGTGGAGCTGAGTCTGGCAGGTCATGCCGTTAAGTTCTTGTGACCTGCTAAATGACCCTATTTTTATTCCAAGGCCTGAGTTGGAGCTAGCAGCTCTGCGGAGCTTTGTCAGTATCCAAGATGGAGATCTCTGGTACTGGGGGGGGGGGGAAGGGGTGGCCTTCCCTCCTCTGCTACCTGAGAAGGAGTGAGGAAGTCAGGCTTCTACTCACGCTGAGTCTTGGTTCCTGGGTCGTCTCCAGTATGCAAAATGCAGGATGAAGATGTCTGCTCCTTGTTGGTTCTTCCTGGTGTTGAGTAGTTTCTGCTTGCTTGCCGCATCTGGCTCTTTTAGTCCCCAGACTCTCTCTGTTTCAGGTATGGCGGTACCACCCCCGCCGCCACCACTGCTGCCACAGCAGCAGCAGCAGTTTCTGGCAAGAGCTCAGATCTGTCTCCTTGCCTGGATTTTCCCTCTCTGGCCTAACTCTCTGTCCTGTGATGGCACACTTGGTGTGATTCTCTGGCTTAGGACTCTTCACTGGAACTCTAAAACTGCTTTCTATGGGAGAGCTTGTTTTGCCTCCAGCTTCTCCTCTGCCATCTTCCCGGAACTCCCAAAATGTACCTCCTTCTATGCTGTTGTTTCATACCTTATCTCCTTTGTTTTCTAAAAATCTCAGTCTTTCTATATTTCCCTATGAACATTTCCTGATAGTAAATACACCTATAAAGATGTCACAGGATGCTAATATAAGGGTCCCATAGCTCTTGAGTCATTAATGTAACAAAATGGAAAAGGAGACATATTTACTGCTACCTCAATTTTTCTGAAATGCTGCAATGTCATCATTTGGTTAAAATTCAATTCTTTGTTTACACAGTGTCATTCAGTCCACCTAAATGCAAATATGAAATTGGTGCTGGTGGTTTACAACTGTAATCCTAGCTACTCAGGAGGTTGAGACCAGGGGATTGTGGTTCAAAGCTAGCCTTGTCAGGAAAGTCCATGAGACACTAATCTTCAATTAACCACCAGAAACCCGAAGTGGTGCTGTAGCTAAAGTGGTAGTGTGCACAACTTGAACTGAAACATGGAGGGACAGTGCCCAGGATCAGAATTCAAACCCCACAAACAACAAAAAAGGTGAAATATGACTTTAAGTTTCCCCAGAAGGAACGACAAGATCAATAATCTTCCCAAGCAAAAAAATTAATTCCAAAAAAATTAATTCCAAAATTATTCAGTGCACCTACTTTTGGTGAGTTATGTTATGGAATCTGTGCTGGACATATTCTCTAAAAACAAATTGTTTAGGGATACAGGTGGACCCATTGCAACAATGAGATGTCCATGTCGTTATGTCAAAAAACGAACTTTACAATTTTGGAGAGGGGGAGTATGGGAAGGAATGGGAAGCAGAAACAACGAAGAGGCAACAATGCTTGATAAGAAATGTACACGTTATCTTGCCCGTGTAATTGAAACTCCTCTGTAAGGTATTCCTACAATAAAACAAGAAAAAATGTAAAATATTAGCTTCACAATAAACATCTAATATTTCTTCTTTGAAGAGTGACGTCTATACAGTCGATGTCACTTGGCTTTCTTACTATCTTAGTTCGAATCCAACCCTGGCAGGAGAGTCTGTCAAACTCTTGTCTCTAATTACACAGCAGAAAAGCCACAAGTGGACTTTTGGTTCAAGCAGTATAGTACTAGCTTTGGGGGCAGATTATCAGGAAATAAAACTGTTCAGGGACAGGATCCAGCCTATGAGTTCAAGCCCCATAACCAACACAAACTAAAAAAAAAAAAAAAAGCAAACAAAAAAACCCCAGATATTTCATTGGGACCCTGCTTAAAGGAGTACTGGTCTGAGAAGAGGTGCCTTTTTGCTGATCATACACACTGGATGCTTTTTTGGAATCCTTATTGCTCTGGAGAATTCAGGACCAAACTAAAGGAATTGATAACTGACTCCTAAAACAAGAGAATCATCTCAGGGGAGGAAATACCAGCGGTAAGACACTTTAAAACCTCCGTGTCATTGTTTCTTGGCAGTAGAACTGTTTTGGGGGGTCCAGTCGTGGGCCTGAACTCTGGGCCTGAGCGCTGTCCCTCAGCTCTTCAACTCAAGGCTAGTGCTCTACAACTTGAGCCACAGCACCACTTCTGGCTTAATTTTTGCTTATATAGTGCTGACGAACCGAACCTGGGCCTCATGCATGAAAGGCAAGCGCTCTACCACTGAGGCAATTTCCCAGTCCCTGCAGTAGAACATGTTTAAAACAATGTTATTTCTTTTTGTTCTATGCTGGCCGTCAAATGGCACATTATTTCTTTTTGTAATACTCTCAATTAGAAGTTTACAGAAAAGCTATATATGAGTAAAAACACACACGAAAAAGTCGGGGACAGAGTTTCTTTCAAGCCTTCTGATTTTCTTGTACAGTAAAAAGGAAAGCACAAGTTAACTTGAACTTTGTCAATCCTCTATGTTCCATTCCTCTCCTGGGATCAGTTTCCACATCCAGTAGCAGTTACTTCCAGGAACAATCTACGGTGCTGCCTGAGATATAATGAATGCTTTCTTGCTTCATGGAAATAACACAAAGACCCCCTGATCTGAGGTTACACGTGTTTCAGAGACAACTTAGTAAAGAGAAAATATGAAATTTATATTGCTCTTAAATACATTTTCCATGAGAATATTGAGTTCAAACTTTGTAAGTTCTCTATAAAGTAAGGTGAATTTTAAATGGGAAGAAGGTTCTCAGATCATTTTTTTGAGAGTGTATGTGCTGCCCATTATTTCCCAACTGTTCATGAGTTAACAGTAAGGAAACAATAGCAATAATAGGAGAAAGAGAAGTTTTGTGTTTAAGTATAAGGGTTCAATACACTATAGAAGATTCTACAAATAAGGCGACGTTGAAACAATAAAGCTATGTCCAGTATGTAGATTTGAGAGTGATATAGAGAAAGCATTACTCCCACGTGGAACAGGAAGTATGAGGCCACTCCCTTTCTTAATCACGCTTGCTAATCATGCAACTTTGTAGACAGTAGAATGGAAGCATAATTCTCTTTCCAATGCAACTCAGATATAAGAGCATGGACTTAATTGGAAAAAAAAGTCCATCCTGAGAGAGCAGGGATTATACTAGCCATTAACTGGTGGAGAAGATCACATTTATTTTCTTTCTTTTACTTATGTATTTTTTGTTGGTGGTGGTCTTGGCACTTGAACACTGGGCCTGGGAGCTGTCCCTCTGCTATTCAGCTCAAGGCTAATGCTCTATACTTGAGCCACAGTGCCACTTTCAGTTTTCTTGTAGTTAATTGGAAAAAGAATCTCCAGGACTTTCCTGCCCGGCCTGGCTTTGAACCCTATCCGAAGATCTCATCACCACCCAGCTTAGGATCACACTTCTAACAGTGAACACACAGCATATATAATGTGCATGTTCATCGATCTTTATATAAATTCGTAAGTTAAAAATATAGGCTACAACTTAGCTTTTTCACTCACAAAAATGTTTGTAATTTAAAAGTTGATACTACTGGAGGAATAAAACCTAAGAATATAAAGGTGTTTGGGAAGTTCAGTTTGCATCCAGCCTGGGAAGAACAGTCTTTGAAAAGCTATAATTAACCAACCAAAAGCTGGATTGGAAACATGGCTCAAGTATTGGAATACCAGTCATGAGCAAGATTGCTGAATAAGATCTTGACGCTTTTGCATACATACATACAATCATACACATATATACAGAGACACTTATATGCACACACAAATACACATATGAAGCAACTCTCAGAATATGTGGAAAAGTTGGAAAACAATAGAAAATATGTCCTGAGTAAGACTAGAACCAAGTGATAATTTTTAATGTTAGAAAGTCCTCAAGAGAACCTTCTTCAAAAAATTTTAAGAATATTACTTACATAGATAAGGACCAGAGATAGTAAGAGAGTCAAGTAATAATTATTAATGGGAACCGGTCCATGGAGGAATGAATCAGAGACTCCTGCAGGTGCATCTGAAAATGTTCATATCCTGTGTCAAATGTTAGAACATCTTTGAAAAGAGTACATGAACACTCTGAGCAGTATAGTGGATAATATTATTGGAGAAATTCAGAATTGCTAGTCTGTATCTAGATTAAATAAACCAAGAAACTATGGAGGGGCAATGTGATACAAGGCTAGAATTCTAGCACTCAGACTAAGAAAGGAGATTAGATAGTGGAATTACACAGTGATACCTTCCCTGGACCAGGTAGTATAATTTTGTCTTAATAAAACAAACCAAACAAGAAAGGAATAAAAAGTTGGAAGCATGGGCTAATTTTGTCATTATGTTTTGAGAAGTCAAGTTTCCTATTGAAATGCAACTCATATGTAATCCTCAGTTGTGTTTTAAATGTTCTCTTCATTACAGAACATTCTTAGATGCAAAATGGCTCATGATTCCCATCCAAAATTTGAAAAAATAAGTAATCATCATTCTGATATATTCCAAGGATAGGATGAAGGATTTCAAAAGCTTAAGGCTGAAAAAATAGCAAAGTTAATCTAATGTAGCACTATGTAGATCTTGCTAAATTAGAGTTTAGATTTAAAATAAATGTTTTGGTTTTGTTTGTAATTTCATATTCTATAGGATACTACAAAATTCTTTTTAAATAGAGGGTTTAATTGACAAATTTACAAATGTTTCTGGAATTCTATTTGCCTAGAAGTTTCTTTCATGAGAGTTATAATTAGAACTGTTAATAGATATACCAACACTTCATGTATAAAATGATAATGTGAATAATGTCGACAGAGTTGGCAACAAATGGATGATATTAATTTATAAATTTAGAAAAAGGGCGATTTTCTGAGGCTTTGGTATAACATGGTATGAAGAGACTAATTGTGTGACATCTTCTTTCTTCTACCTGTATGTAAAACAGGAAGCAATTTCCTTAATTACGTGTATCTGTATACAGTGAGAAAAATGCTAAATTTGGGATGTTTTTTATTTTCGTTTTTGTTTTATTGGTTTGTCCTAGGCTTGAACTCAGGGACCGGGACACTGTCTCTGAGCCTATTTATGCTCAAGGCCCGTGTCCTACCACTTCCAACCTCAGCTCACTTGTGGCTGGCTTTTGTTAAGAAGTTTATTGCAGATTTTACGGGCAAGATGTGACTCCTGCAGGCAGCAGATAGAAGGGTCTTGTTTTTTAATCCAACTAGATAGTCTATGTCGCTTAATTGGAGAGTTCAGTCCCTTAACGTTAAGAGATAGGACTGAGAGATATTTGGGGGTGCCTGCCATGTTATCCACCTTCTTGGGGGCTGTGAAAACTGGGTTCTTCCTAAGGTTCTTGGATTCTCAGTTTGGGTGCAGTTTCTTGGCCTTTGTTGTGTTCTTGTTGGTTTTCTATGTGTAGCACATCTTTAAGAAGCTTTTGCAGGGCTGGTTTGGTGGAGATGTATTGTTTCAATTTTTCTTTGCTATGGAAGGTTTTTATTTGGCCTTCAGTTATGAAGGAGAGTTTAGCTGGGTACAGTATTCTTGGTTGATAGTTGTTTGTTTTTAGGGCATGGCATACGTCATTCCAGGCTCTTCTTGCTTTGATTGTCTCTGCTGAGAAATCTGAGGTAATTCTGATTGATTTCCCTTTATAGGTGATTAACCTTTTCTCCTTGACAGCTTTAAGGATCTTTTCCTTGGTCTGGGTTGATCCTGTGTGGATTATAATGTGACGGTGGGATGTCCTATTCTGGTCTGGTCTATTTGGGGTTCTAAAAGCTTCTTGTATCTGAATAGGCCTATCTTTTTGTATGTTTGGGAAGTTCTCTGCTAGGATCCTGTTAAACAAATTTCCTAGACCATTAACTTCTGTTTCTAGGTGCTCCTCTACACCCATTATCCTTAGATTGGGCCTTCTGATGGTGTCTTCCAGGTGTTGGATAGACCTATCATATTTCTTGCACTTGTCTTGGATGGTTGTATGTTCTTTCTCTATAATATCTAGGCTGTCTTCAATCCCTTAGATTCGATCTTCTGCATGGTCTAACCTGCTGTCAAGACTCTCTACTTTGTTTTTTATTTCTTTTCCTTCTAATTGGTCAGCTTTGATGGCTTCAAGTTCTTTGGTGAAGCTCTGTTTTAGGTCTTCTATGAATTTCTTTACTTCCTTAATTTGGTGTTCAGTGTTTGTTCTCAAATCACTTAGTTGATTGGTTATGGTTTCTTTGGACTCCCATTCCTTCTGTTGGGTTCCATTCAGCATTCCCTTTGTGGTCTCCCTGACTTCCTTCAGCTCTTTGTTAATGGATTCCATGAATGCCTTTAGTGATCTTTGTGTATTCTCTACCTGGTCTCTTAATTCGTGAATTACTCTTTGATTAGTTTCCTCCCTTCTGTGGGATTCCTGCAGTTCTCTTTGAGTGTTCTCTGCCTGCTCACGCCATTCCTCCCTTTCTCTTTGGGTATTCTCAAGTTGTTAACGCAAATCCTGTATCAGTTTTTGAGAAGCTTCCTCACGCTTATGATATTCCTGTATAAACTTCTGGGATGCCTCCTCTCTCTCCCTATCACGCTCATACAGAGTCCTTTGTACATTGTCAAACTTCTCATTTATCATGTTTGCTATTAGTGTTTGTAGAGCTATTTGGGAACTCTCCTCTGGATTATTCTTTATCTGTTCTAATCCCTGATTATCAAGGTTGGGAATTGAGATACCCGAATTTGCCATTTTTCTTGTGTTTTTCCGGCTTACTCGGCCCATTTGAGATAAAGATTGCACCAGTTTTGTGCTAGAACCCTATCTTAAGGCAACCATCAACCAAGCAAACGGCCCTCATAAACAGTCGGGAGTTGCAATCCTAATATCAGATAAAATAGACTTCAAACTAAAATTCGTGAGAAGAGATAAAGAAGGTCGCTACATACTAATTAAAGGATCTCTCCTTCAGGAGGATATTACAATTCTAAATATCTATTCGCCAAACAATAGAGCACCCAAATTTATCAAAGAAACACTACTTTCCCTCAAATCCCATATAGATCCAAAGACATTAATTGTTGGGGATTTTAACACACCACTCTCCCCACTAGATAGATCAACCCGGCAAAAACTCAACAGAGAAACCGCAGATCTAAACAGCTGCATAGATCAACTAGACTTAACAGACATTTACCGAACATTTCACCCAGCAGCAACAGAATACACGTTCTTCTCAGCAGCACATGGAACGTTTTCTAAAATAGACCACATTTTAGGCCACAAAGCAAACTTGTCTAAATTCAGAAACATTGAAGTTATACCTTGCATTCTCTCTGACCACAAGGGAATAAAATTAGATCTCAACACCAAAAGCCACCAAAGAAAGTCCAGTATCACATGGAGGCTGAACAACACAGGGCTGAATCATGAGTGGGTCATGGAAGAGATTAGAAAGGAAATTCAAATGTTCATGCTATTCAACAAAAATGAACACACAAATTACCAGCTCCTCTGGGACACAGCAAAGGCAGTACTCAGAGGCAAGTTTATAGCTCTGAGCTCCTACATCAACAAATTGGAGAGATCGGAAACTAACAATTTAATGACACATCTAAACCTCCTTGAAAAAGAGCAGCAAGATAAACCCCAATCCAGTAAACGGAAAGAAATAATCAAAATTAAATCAGAATTAAATGAATTAGAATCCAAAAAAACTATAGAAAGAATCAACAAAACAAAGAGTTGGTTCTTCAAAAAACTTAACAAAATTGACAGACCCTTAGCAAACCTTATCAGAAAAAGGAGAGAACACACCCAAATTAATAAACTCAGAGATGAGAATGGAAACATCACCACGGAAACAACCAAGATTCAGAACATTATAAGGGAATACTTCTCAAAACTTTATGCTAATAAGTTTGAGAACTTGACAGAAATGGACCTTTTCCTAGCAAATATTGACATGCCAAAACTAAACCAAGATGAGTTAAACCAGCTTAACAGGCCCATATCAAGCATTGAAATAGAAACAGCAATAAGAGACCTCCCAGCTAAGAAAAGTCCAGGACCAGATGGTTTTACAGCGGAATTTTACAAGGCCTTCAAAGCAGAGCTCACACCAATACTCCTTCAACTCTTCAATGAAATTGAAAGAGAAAGCTCACTACCGAACACATTCTATGAAGCCATCATAACCCTCATCCCAAAACCAGGCAGGGACTCATCAAAGAAAGAGAACTACAGACCCATTTCTTTGATGAACATTGATGCAAAACTTCTCAACAAAATTTTGGCCAATTGACTTCAACAATTCATCCAAAAAATCATACACCATGATCAAACAGGATTCATTTCAGGGATGCAAAGCTGGTTCAATATACGCAAATCAATTAATATTATTCATCACATCAACAGGAGCAAGAATAAGAACCACATGGTTATCTCAATAGATGCAGAAAAAGCATTTGACAAGATCCAACACCCCTTTATGATGAAGGTTCTGGAAAAATTAGGAATCCATGGAACATTCCTCAATACAATAAAGGCTGTATATGACAAACCCACAGCCAGCATTATACTCAATGGTGAAAAACTAAAGCCATTTCCTCTTAACTCAGGAACAAGAAAAGGATGCCGACTCTCTCCACTTCTCTTCAATCTAGTATTAGAATGCCTAGCTACAGCAATAAGACAAGATGCAGACATAAAGGGGATCCAAATAGGGAAAGAAGAAATAAAACTCTCCCTCTTTGCAGATGACATGATCTTGTATTTAAAGAATCCCATAGACTCCACTCCCAAATTACTCAAGCTGATTCAAAACTTTGGCAAAGTAGCAGGTTATAAAATTAATCCCCAAAAATCAATGGCTTTTCTATATGCCAACAGTGAGAAAAGTGTGGCTGAAATTAGGAAAGCAACTCCATTTGTGATAGCCCCACAAAAAATAAAATACCTAGGAATTAACTTAACCAAAGAAGTGAAGGACCTCTATGATGAAAACTTTAAAATCTTGAAAAAGGAAATCAACACAGAACTTAAAAAATGGCAAAACCTCCCATGCTCCTGGATTGGCAAGATTAACATCGTGAAAATGGCAATACTTCCCAAGGCTATCTACAAATTCAACGCGATACCTATCAAAATTCCACCCTCATTCTTCAAGGAAATAGAGGAGGCAATCCAAAAATTCATATGGAACAATAAAAGACCCCGAATAGCAAAAACGCTCCTCAATGGAAAGAACACTGCTGGAGGAATATCAATACCAAATTTCAAACTCTACTATAAAGCCATAGTAATCAAAACAGCTTGGTATTGGCATAAGAACAGACCTCAGGACCAATGGAATAGAATTGAAAACCCAGAAATGAACCTACAGACCTATAGCCATCTAATCTTCGATAAGGAAGCTAAAACAATAGAATGGAAGAAAGACAGCCTCTTCAGTAAATGGTGCTGGCAAAATTGGTTAACTACATGTAGAAAACTAAAGCTAGATCCTTATATATCACCCTGCACCAGAATCAACTCCAAATGGATCAAAGACCTTGAACTCAAAGCAGACACTCTGAAAACATTACAGGATGGAATAGGAGAAACCCTAGGTCTCCTTGGCTCAGGAAGAAATTTTCTGAATAGAGACCCGGAAGCACAACAAATCAAAGAAAGGTTGGACAAATGGGATTGCATAAGATTGCAGAGCTTCTGCAGGGCAAATGACATAGCTGGCAAGATCAATAGAAAGCCCACCGATTGGGAGAAGATCTTTACTAGCCATACAACGGACAAGGGTCTCATATCTAAAATATACTTGGAACTCAAAAAATTAAACCACCCAACAACAAATCCTCAAAGAAACAACTGCCCAATAAATAAGTGGGCGAAAGACTTAAAGAGAAGCTTCTCTGAAGAAGAAAGAAGGATGGCCAATAGACACATGAAGAAATGTTCAACATCCCTAGCCATAAAAGAAATGCAAATCAAAACAACATTGAGATATCACCTCACTCCAATTAGAACAGCAAAAATCAAGAACTCTAACAACAACAGATGCTGGAGGGGATGTGGACAGAAAGGAACCTTACTTCATTGTTGGTGGGAATGTAAACTTGTTCAACCACTTTGGAAAGCAGTATGGAGGTTCCTCAAAAGACTTCACATAGATCTCCCCTATGATCCAGCAATCCCACTTTTGGGCATTTACCCAAATGTTTACAAACAAGACCACACTAAAGCTACCAGCACAACTATGTTTATTGCAGCATTATTTACCATAGCTAAGATATGGAACCAACCCAGATGCCCCTCAGTAGATGAATGGATCAAGAAAATGTGGTATATATACACAATGGAATTCTATGCCTCCATCAGAAAGAATGACATTTCCCCATTTGTTAGGAAATGGAAAGGCTTGGAAACAATTATATTAAGTGAAGTAAGCCAGGCCCAAAGAAGCATAGGTCCCATGGTTTCCCTTATTTGCAATATCTAGTATAGGTATGAGTCAAGCGGAAAAGGTCAGATAATGTGATGTTAGGAAAATGAACCCTTAAATATGTATTTTAATGTTTTCGTTTCTTTCATGCATGTGTTTCTAACGCATTTACAAGATTATTTCTTTGTTGCTTTGTATGTCCATCCCCCACAGTGTAACCCCCGCTTTCATTATATTTGATGTCAGTATAACATGTGGAGGAGATGGGGACAAACAAGTCGTTTAAGGATTCAGGTGGACCTGTTGCAACAATGAGAAGTACAAAATGTCATGTCAAAACCAGCCTTACAATGTCGGTGTGGGGGGGGGGAGGGGGGTATAATTGGGTGGGGGGAGGGGGGTAAAATTGGGTGGGGGGAGGGGGGAGGCGGGGAAGGGAAGTGAAGGGTAAACAAAGGAGGAGGCTGCAATGCTTGGTAAGAAAAGTATGCATTATCCTGCCCAGGTAATTGTAGCCCCTCTGTACAGTATGTTCCCAAATAAAATAAAATACAATTAAAAAAAAAAAGAAGAAGTTTATTGGAGATAAGAATCTAGAGAACATTCCTGCCTGGGTTGGCTTTTGTCAACCTCTAGTGCATTGGGGTCCCTGGGTAAGGGTAATGAAATCACCAGGACACTGGGGATGCAGAGTGCAAACAGCAATTGTCACTGCATGCTGTGCTTTATTGTTAGTGGTATTTAATGACAAGCAAGCTTGATCTTGCCAAGATTTGGTCAGAAGACATTGACACAAAAATTTCAACAGATACATTTTTACTTGACCTATGAGACAATGTCTTGGTGTATAATTATATAAACTATTTTAGAGCAAGCTCAAACCAATCAGGAAAATGCTTGACCAGCTGTTCATCTATGCTTAAGCAAGAAGAAGAGCTACTTCCTCAGCTCTCAGGAGTCTGTGACATGTGTTTTTAGATAGGGAGAGAGAACATTTTCCCTCTCTAGCCCGGCATGCCAAGAGCTTTGCTAATACTCAAATACATTCTTCAGATAATCCTGAGGCGAAGCCTGCATCATTCGGCCCCCTCAACATAGACCCTGAGTCTTCACAATTTCCTTCTTTTTTCTTTTGTTTTAAAAGTAAAGCTTTCCACAGAGTTATCATAGATGCTTGCATTGGTTTAATAAAAATCAAATATAACAGTACAAGTGCAGACAAAATAATAACAATCATAATTTCCATACCACTAGCAGTATGTGAAATGCTTTGTAGTATTTCTTTCGGATCTAACACTTCCAATTGTTTAATGAATGCATTAGCAATATTAGAAGCATCATCATTTGTAAATTGTTTACCAAAAATCTCATGTACATTAAATTGTAACTGAGCAATCAATTGAGCAGCAGTAGAATTTCCAGATAAATACTGCTGTATTACATTCTAATCATGTATGGATTTATTATATTTTATATTAGTAATGCAAAAGGTAGTAAAATTCCAATTACATTTTAACAATAACTGTTTTTCCACAACCAATAACTTGTTTCCTAACCATTCCACTGTCTGTTTAAGAATATTAATGTGTTTGTAATAGAGCATCAATTTCTACCTGTGAGACCCACAATTCATGTGAATCCCGGTGCCATTCTTCCACAAAGTGCTAATTTGTAAGGAAGTGTGTAGGGCAATTCCAGACACCGCAGCAACAGTGGTAATAGCAATTAAGCTTAAGATTAAGCAATTAAGCAATTAAGCTCCAATGGCTCCAATCATACGCTTTGTACGTTTTAGTAGTTTGGTAAAAAATTCAATAACAACACTCTCCAAAGGATTTTGGGACCACTCTCTTCCTAATTTAGCAGGTAGCCAAATATGAGTTCTTTCTGGTAATATCATAATACTATCACTGTCACTAAAATTAAGAGAGGAATTATGCAAGAACACAGGTGACAATTAAAACAAGAAATAGTAGGATAAAATGTAAAATTTCCCACTAAAAATGCATAAGGCAGAGGTACACAAGCAGTTGCATCATAAGATTTGTACAAAGTAAAATTATAAGTCGATGCAGAGTTCACTGTCCTTGAAAACGATCCATTTGATAGCATCACGGGTTTCAGCGCCGCTGTGACCTTCCAAAGATGAGTCTGAACAGCAGTGGGTGCAGCCATGAAAGCCCATAGAGCATCAGCAATGCCTCCAACTCTCCAGGCCATCAATCGAGCTCCAGTATGCGATCCATTAATGGCTTCCGGCATCCTAGTAACATTTGATAAATCACATCTGGTAATATTCCATTCTGAACATGTGTTAATAAACTGCCCAAAAGGTCCTCAATTAATAAAATTATTGAACATTTTTCCAAATATTCCTCTACACTCTTGCCACACAAAAGGCTGATATTTTAAATCAATATAAGTAAATCAGGGCACATAGGTAAGGATAACGTGCCATCAGTGACACTTTCCCAGCTACTATTAATGGCCAAGTAGTTATTCGCTGTAGCTGTGTTTTAGAATTGGAAGTGCGTTTCCCAGGTAAAACCCAATGTTGCCAATTCATTACTAAACATGGAGGAGGCCCCAGTCAAACAGGCAAGGAATGAGTATAGTAAGTAAAATTTAAAAAGCTACCATCATCCTTATTGCAAAATGTGAAATTATTCCAAGGAGGAGATAAAACAGCAGGAACAGTATAGACGGTTATATCCATGTCTCCCCAAATAACAGGTTCCAATAACGAGGATTAGGAATAAAGGCCTAATAACTTAAATTAGCATTAGCATGGACAGAGTTTATAGTAAGCAGGGCACACATGGCCAGGAACAAGTTCTCAGCTGGGACAGGTTTACCATTGCATTGTAACACCTTTTGTCCTTCTCCAGTCAACTTTTTAACCTGCCCCTAAGTGGGCAGTGGGGATTTCTTTTTCCTCAACTGGTGGCCGATTCCTTGAAGGATACAGGGCTGTCCTCACTGGGCCGCATCTGTATCCATCAGGCAGGAAGCTAGGATTGTTTGCCATCCTGTGTAGACACAATTCCTAAGCACCACATAAGCAAAAAGAAAAAAGCCGGAAGTGGCGCTGTGGCTCAAGTGCTAGAGCACTAGCCTTGAGCTGAAGAGCTGAGGGACAGCGCCCAGGCCAGAGTTCAGGCCCCAGGAAAGGACCAAAAAAAAAAAAGTAGGCCTATCTATTGTCTTCAGGTGATTTTGATGATTGAAGATGCTTAATGAGAAGTCAAAATGTATTAGTCGTCCTTTGATATCAATTAAATTTCATTTTTCCTTCTTGGAGAATATAATGATCAAAGCAATAGTTCAGAATCAGCAAGCAATAGTTCAACATCATGCTTCCAGTGCTAATGGATCTCCAGTAAGTAATCCTCTATACCATTTTCCACAAAGTTTTGTCACAGATACAATCTGCCTGCCTTCTCTAGCTGCTTTCCTAGCCTGGACCTTTTCTTTCATTTTGCAGGAAAAGTGTGAGTCAACTGATTTCAGTCAGATCGGTTCCTAGAATTATCAAGGATTTAGATTCGTTTAAAAAAAAATTAGTTGTGGGGCCTGAACTCTGGGCTTTTGCACCGTCCTTGAGCTCTTCAAATCAAGGCAAGCGCTCTACCACTTGAGCCACAGAACCACTTCTGTGGTTCTGTTTATGTGGTGCTGATTTGGGAAATGGCAGAGCAGAAAGTGAAATGATGCAACCAAAAATATAAAAGCAAAATAAATTAGGATAATTATGGAGCAACCATATTGTCTATGAGACTCATGAAAGAGAGAGAGGAAGAGAGATACGGATGTGCAATGACCTAGCTAGCCAAAAAATCCATGCTTCTGATCCATTTACAAAGCAAACAATTTTATTTTTCATTTGTTAAAAGAGATGGAAATAGAATTTATATATTTACTTGAAATTAGTAAATACATTTTTAGTAGCCTACATAAAGAGACATAGCTTTGAACAAATTACAAACAAGAATCTTAATCCTTGGGCTAGGAAAGTGGCTAGTGGTAGAGTGCTTTTCTTGCCACTTATTACAGTGCGGAGACTACTTTCCAAAAAGGCCACTCCTATGAATACTAGGGATGAGGATGAGTATACCCCTCTTCATCGGGAAGCCTAGTGGACACTTAGACAATGTCCACGAGTTGGTAGCTCAAGGCAGATATTCACGCAATTACTGTGAATGTCTGGACACCCCTGCACAGTGCTTATATGTGAAACATATTGCAACAGTACACACACATCACACACACACACACACACACACACACACACACACACACACACACACACATCATCATCATCATCATCATCATCATCATCATCATCATCATCAGATTTCTTCTTAAGTATTTTTTGTGTATGGTCTTAAGAAGAAATTTACATTACTAACTTGAATTTCTGACAGAACAATGTAATCACTATACATCTTGCTTCTATACTGTCAATATTAAATTGCTATCTAAGTATGTGCAATAGATAAGTATAGGAAAAAGTAAGAGCCACACTGGTGGCTCATGTCTTTATTCCTAGATAAGCAGAAAGATGAAATCTGATGATTGTGGTTTGAAACCAGATGAAGAAAAAAATCTATTAGATTCTGGTTTGAAAGTAACCAGCAAAAGCTAGAAATGGAGCTGTGGTACAAGCAATAAAATGCTAGCCTTGAGAAAACTAAAACAAAAAAATAATAAATTTTGGGACAGAGCTAGGCCCTGAGTTCAAGCTCTAGTATTAGTATTTAACTAATGAAGGAATGAATTAGTTAAAGAATTACCTAAAATAAATGAAGTGGTCACATGTGGAGGGGCAGAAAAAATGTAACTACAATGATGACTGAATTATGTATTATTTTGTAATAAGGCAAATTATCATTTGTCATAATCACTAATATTTTATTTGAGCTTTTTTGTACAATAAACCCTGAATTTGGCATGCATGTATATGTGTGTATACGTGTGCACACATGTGTTTATGTGTGTGTGTGTGTGTGTGTGTGTGTATGTGTGTGTGCTGTTGTAATGTTGCTTGCCAACATGAACAGGGTGAGGCTAAAAAGAACTGTATTGCAAAGTTTCTTTTTATTTATCAGTGTTCTGTCCTGTCATTTCAGTGGAACCACCCTTCTGTACATTTTATTTGTTAATAACATCATCATAATCAAAGCATTTACAACATAAGTTATATAAAAGAGATCATTTTCAGTTCTTAATATATGTTAGGTAAAAAGATACACATATAATTAGGTAGTAAGTTATTGCTGTAAGAAGACTGTCAGTACAAAATATGTACTTGACTTCTTAAATTGGTTATATTTTTAAGAAATATTCATGGAGTGATTTTGACCAACTTGACCAAATAGGTATTACTCTCTGGTTATTTCTGTGAAACACAAGTTGGATAAACTCTTTCCGGATTTCTGTTGAAAATAACATTCTTTGTAAGATCGTATCTATTCACACTAAGATAATAAACCCCGTATTTTTAAGGTTTGAATATCGCATCATATTGACTGAAAATCAGTATTGTTGCTATGTTTGTTAGATATATATTTAAAGAAACAAAAACATGTGTCATCTCTAGATTGTGGATGCGTTTGAAGTTGTTTTGTACATACAAAGGTTTCTTCATTAATAGTTCTTTTGTGGGAGTAACTATCACAACTTTAACAAATAAGGCTTTTCGAATATCTTTTGCAATATAAATAACATTCCAGACCGTGTCTTGCAATTTCAGAAAACCATTTAAATATTTTAGTAATATTTTAGTTCATTGATTATACAGCTAAAGACATTTCTGAAATAAATATTGTTAAGATCTGAAAATATAAGTGGGTATATAGGATTTTTTATGGATCATTTTATGAAAAGCCAGTTTTTTTGAAACTAAAAGAAATAGAATAAAAGAATGTAAGTGAATTGGGTAACTTAATTATTAGTATAATTTTGTTTTCTATTAGCACAGTCCTTTGAATGTAGATGATGCAGTTAAATTATTTTTGTATCACTGTGCTTCAGTTATTTTTAGAATTTTTGTAGTTATAAGAGTGAATTTGTAGTAAAAATAAATGTCTTTTAATATGATTAGGATTAATTTTGTGTTTTGTGTTCTACTCCCATGAAAATGAGTTATTTTCAAGTGTTAATAGTTTATAATTGAATCTTCAGTATCATAAGAAATTTTGAAAAAAATTGGTAGTATTGATGTCTTCATTTTTGGGGGTAGGGGTTCAGTGGTGGAGCTTGAACTCTGGGCGCTGTCCCTCAGCATTTCAGCTCAAGTCTAGCACTCTACCACTTGAGCCACAGCGTCACTTCCAGCTTTTTTCTTTATGCTTGTTTGGTGCTAAGGAATCGAACCCAGGGCTTCATGCATGCAAGGCAAACACTCTACCACTAAGCCAACTTCCCAGCCCTTCATGTCTTTTTAAACCAATAGTATTCACAAGTTGGAGAGTCTTTAATTCATACTTAGATCTTGGTGTCTATGATTTTTTATCCTCTCATTCCTAACATTAATGATAGGTCAGAGGGCATTTTTGAGTATAGGAAAGGTAAAATATTTATCTGGGGGTCAAAGGTGATTTTTATAGCAGTCTTGCTTTAATAGCATTTTAAAGTAGTTCCTTTCTCTCAAAATGTTGGGTATAAAAAGTAATCAAAATACTTTGAATGGTAAACAACTTCGTTGAGCTACAATATGGAAATGATTGGTCCATAAGACCTGCAGTCTGTTTCCATCAGGAATTGGGAGGTCATTATTTCAATAAGACAGTGTTAAACAGAGATAGGGTCCCCAGGCAGTGCAGTGTTGAGTGAAGGCATAAAATATGATTTCTACTATTTTGAGCTAGAAATCAAGAACATTATTCTTTAACAGCTCCTTTCACCAGGGAGGTATGCATTGATTATGAACTTTGAGTTTTCATATTATAGTTCCCTGTTTTCTAACAAAGATAAAGTGAAATATTGTGAAAGTGAAAACAATAATTCTGGGAAATTTTCCTAGAATTTGTAGACTAAGTGCTGGTATTTTAGTCATAAAATAGAATGAGGTTAATTGATACAGTGGGAGATGATCCTCAGGCTCACACTTACCATGTGTGCAATGTTGTACTAGTAATTTCAACTCTGAAGACTTCAATATCATCATCTGATAATTAAAAATGTAAGGAGTTCCACTTTATGCAATTATTGTGAGGATTAAATTATATACCATAGGTAAAGTACTTGGAACAATAATCAATTAGCATTTGGCACATTCTACCTGTTATTTTATCATGTGATGAATTCTAATATCTTTACCGTGATTTTATATGTGCAATGTGATGTATTGATATTCATTGCATGGATCAGTTTTCTGTCACTCTGAGGAAAATACCAGCAAAGGAAATTTCTGAGGAGGAAACTATTTTATTGACTCATGGTTTAAGAGAACACAGTTGAAGATCAAATGTCTCCATTGTTTTTAATCATATTTTTATTATCTTAACTAGGTGTACACGGGAATTTCCATTCAATAAATGAGTTTTTAAGTATAATGGATCTTTATATAACTTTTCCCTACCCTTCCAAACCTCACCCCTTTAATTTTTTCTAGTTTCATATTATTTGCATTGAATATAATGTCTTCACTCTTACTCCATAACTCTCTTTATTTCTTCCCTTTGACTTCCCCTCACATCTTCCAAGTGATAGTTTCCTGGTATTCATTTTGTTGGATTAAAAGTTCAATTTTATAAGAAATTACACCTTTTAAATACTGCTCTGAAAAATGAAAACTTTGGTTAATATTCTTGTTTAACTTGCATAAAATTCTGGCTTCCAAATAGGCGACAGAACATGGGTCCTTTGTGTGTCTGGCTCTGACTTCTTTTACTTAACATATTTTTAGATCTATCCCTTTCTTTGCAAATAATGTAACAGTGCTCATAATGGATAGGTACAATCCAATTGTGTATATATGACACAATTTCTCCAACCATCCTCTGCCAAAAGGCATCTTGGCTGTTTCCATAACTTGGCTGTGGTGAATAGTGCAGTAATGAACAAGGTTGTGAAAGTGATTTTACTGTAACCTTTTGGAAGAATTCATCACTATCTTTCTGGGAGCAATCCTCTAGCCAGTTTTCTAGAATAAGCACATCCTTCCTTTCATCTCTATCACAAGATATTGCAAGTCCTCAAAAATAAACTCTACCATACATGTCTCAATAAGCTAAAACCACACTATGCCCATATTCTTTCAATAAATTTTTAATACTTACATAAATTTAGTGAGAACTTTCTATGTACTTTCCTAATGTGGGAATAAGAGACATAACAACAGAGTAAAAGTAAGAAATATATATTTTAATTAGCTATTATCATATTTAAAATCTTTTTCAGCTCTAACTCATAGCCTCACTTACTATTATTTTAATCTTTATTTGATTACTTCATCTATCCCCTAAATTATAACAGGTGAGTTACAGATAAAAATTTTGGTTTGATTTTGACACTCATGTGTGAGGATGCACAATATGGGCAAATAGATGGATTGGAATTAATAGCAATTATCCATTTTGTTAAAATAGAGATGTTTTTTTTCAAAACTGATACATATTTCATTCAACAAAAAGAAACTTGTAACAATTCCCTTTGTTTTGCTACTTACTAACTTTTGTTTCCATTTTATTTTATAATGAAGGATGATTTCATATATGTACTGTAGATACAAAAATATGTTAAACTATTTCTATCCATATGTATTGATATATACATACATACATATATTACACAGGTTACAATGATAATTTATAACTTCTGTAACTATACAATTTACTAAATTATTAAAAACATCGATGGTTCATGCCTGGAATCCTGGTTACTCGGGAGCCTGAGATCTGATGAACATCGTTTAAAGCCATCCTGGGCAGGAAAGTCCATAAGCCTCTTATCTCCAAACAACCAACAGAAAATAAGAATTGGAACTGTGGCTCAAAGTAATAGAGTGGTAGCCTTGAGAGAAAAAGCTCAGGGACATCACCCAGGTTCTTAGTTCAATAACTACAATCTACCCAAAAAAATCTATTTAATTTACACCTGTGTAAGTAGAGTATTTCCATCACCCAAATGCACATCCATGCTCATTCGCAAGTTAAATCTGTTTTGTCTGAAGTACCACTAAGCACTATCACTAAAGTAGCATCGGAACGTGGGTTCATTCTATCTCTCTAATGGATTTTTCTCCACTAAAATACTCAAGTGTTACAATTATTCCAATTATTTAAAATCATACCTTTTTTCTTTAATGCCCTTAATATTACAGTTTGAATTCAGTGTCTTGTGTCCCCTAAATGGGTGTTCTTTCCATTTTGTCATGTGCCCAGCCCTAAATTATCCTGACAATTTTTCAGATAGAAACTGGCTTCCTACATGTGTAAGATCTTGGCCTCAGTCCACTTTATGTTATTCTTCCTGGAATTTAGAATAACAAGTGCATGGTATTATTTATAATTTTTTTCTGTCTAGTCTCGTCGTTAGCCACTGTTCTCACATCAGTGCACTCCCATGTAGTCAGGATTTTCATAAGCTTGTCATAGCTGATTTTTAAAAAAAACTTTGCATTTCCTGCAGGTTCTTGAGTACTGAATTAATTTGTGTTTTCTTGTCTTGTTTTGTTTCATTTGAATGAATGTGTTGAGTTGTTCCTCACTTTTCCATTTGTTTCTTTCCCTGATATTCTTACCTAAAGTGCTGAGAAACGAATTCTTCTTTCTCAAGATAGTCAGGGTGAACATTATTCATTCCAAAGCAATTTCAGTAACATTTAAACACCTTCATATCTATGAATGGTATACAAATGTTAAGCGCTGAGAAGGGTGTTTTTACTTTCACGGTAGTCTTTGTCATACACAGATCATGAAATATATGAAGATAATATAACTACAGATGCATGCCAGGAGTATAAAAACCTATTATTAATTGTGTGACAGAGGCTTCCCTTCTAGTGAAAGAAATATATTGCTTGATGCAGGATTTCACAAAATCATATTGCTAGGAAGAACCTAAGCTATCATCTAATACTACAGACTTGAAAGTGATGAATTGACTTCCTGAATAATTTACTTTTGGGTCAAATAAAAGCAGGCATCCAAAAAGAGTGTAGATTTTAGAGAAACATGATGAATTTTATGTAAATAGGTCCTTAGCTGATTTTGTTAATTTGTGACCTAATACAGGGAAATAAAGTACAGCAAGGTAAAAAAATAAAGAACTTCACAATAAAATACTCATTCGTGTGTGTGTGTGTGTTTATGCGCATACGAGTATGGAAACACACATGTGCATGTGCTCATGCATGCATTCATCATTCTTGAGGCTTGATAGTGCCTGAGAACTATTCCTCAGCTTCTGTGCCCAAGGATAGTGGTCTACCACTTCAGCCACTTCTGTGTTTTTTTTGTTTTTTGTTTTTTAGATAATCACTTGTATTTTCATGATTGGACTGGCTTTGAAGTGGTCATGAGATTTCAGACTCCCGAGTAGCTAGTTAAGCTTATTCAGCCTCTGAGTCCCTACTTAAAATTCTGCCTGTCCTCTATGCTTCACTGCTCTTTTATTCATTTCCTGAGGTAATCACAAGCCTAAGTCATATATATGCCTAATTGCTTTAAAAGTACTGTTACTGCTTGGCACCAGGCGCTCCTATCTGAACTCTTAACTACTTAGGAGGCTTGAGAACAGAACCCAGGCCAAAAGTTT
Organism: Dipodomys merriami; assembly: GCF_024711535.1. Taxonomy (NCBI): domain Eukaryota; kingdom Metazoa; phylum Chordata; class Mammalia; order Rodentia; family Heteromyidae; genus Dipodomys; species Dipodomys merriami. The sequence continues at coordinate 209,863 of NW_027206575.1, forward strand.
AGTGGAATTACTTCTCAATCTATAGCTGCCTGCATTGGATCATTTCCACTATCCTTCACTACCTAGTTACTACGATTGGAAGGCCTGTGGATCCAGGCCAGTCAAGGTAGCAGGTTGGAAAAGTTGGTGTTTATCTCAGATGCCACTGATGATGAGAAAGCTAAAAGGACAGATCAGGTGCATGTTCTTGTGGAAAGGAAACCCCTATCCTAAAATTAACCACTGATATGACACCGGCCTAGCAAGAAAAATATACCCCCAAGTTGAAATATCCACAATTTCCCACAACCAAAGTAAGTATATACATGAACATTCAAAAAGTTAGTAAAATCTCTTCTTTGCTCTAATATCAGCTTCATCTGATTATCATATGATGTGACAGAACAGTTTCTTCATTAATCTTATGATAATTTAAAAATTCTTTCTCACTTATTAAGTGCAAATTATTGGCAAATTGCATCATTTCTTACATATTTGACTACCACTATAAATTCATCTTATGATTATCATTAATAGTAATATATTCTGATTTGTTACTTTACTTTGTAACTGTTTTTAAACTTTTTGCTTTTCTGCTGAAGTTGAAGTATTTAAATAGTATCATCAAAGTATATTCCTTGGGTATTTATGGCAGTTTTTTACAAAGTTTTTAACCAATGGATTCTAAGAATTCTTAATTGGTATATCATTTGGTTTATTTTTAATTTCAATTTAATTTTATTTCAATGGTAGTGTACACAGAGGTTACAGTTACATAAATAAAGTAATGAGTACATTTCATAGGGAGGGAACATTGTTATCTCTTCCATCAATTTTTTGTACACTCAAAAGAAGAACTACTGATGCTTTTGCAGTTGCTATTGTTCCATGGGTACTTTTGCTTTCTTTGTTAATGCACTTTTATTATAAAATCGATATACAGAGGGTTTACACTTAAGTAAACTAAAGAGTACACTTCATTTTATTTTCTAAATTTCAAATTTTGGGCTTAAATGATTTGTTTCTTTAGGTTAATTCATTTTTTCAGAGTTGTTCGATTAGTTAATTTATTTTTGCAATGTTTTTACACATGTAAACTATTCAGACACATGTATTTTGCTTTTATAATATTTAACATGTGACTATTTTAAATTATTTTCTTAATTCTTATATGGCTATTGATTTTAAATAAATTTATTTTCTTATAGTTATAAACATATTTGTCCAGGTAACAAATACGTACTGTATTTTCAAGAACCACATACTTTATTAAGAAAGGCTTCATTACTTGGTCACTCTTTGGAAATATTTTTACTTGAATTAAAAAAAAAGTTTGATCTCCGCATTGTGATTTGTGGCATCCATTTCCTCGCTATGGTGGAAAGTGTAAATAGGGTTTGTAATTCGAGAGATACTGAGAAACTCTGTGACCTTATTATAAAACTATTCAGAATGAAATGATTAGAGATACAGCCATCGCTAGTGTTATATAGGGCACCTCGCTATCATATACTAAATCTTGAGTTAAAACACCAGTAACATCAATCTTTTGTCAAAATAAAAGGACACATATTTAAAAATGTTTATTATTGAAACTTATTTGCAAAGATTCTCATGTCTTCTAATAATTTTCAATTTACTTAATCTATAAAATCCAAGTATATTGTGATTATTTTATTTCTACTAAACTTTTAAATTGTACGAGCAATATTAAGATTTCATATATAACATACTTTTCCTATTTGTGATAATTTCCTCCATTTAATATGATAATATCAATATTCCAAATGTGTGTATGTGGTGTGTATGTGTGTGTTTATGTGGTTTTTGTGTGTGTGTGCTTTGTGTGTACTTTGTAATGTTTGAGAGATCACACCATTGCTTCACACATGCTAGGCCAATGTTTTACCACTGGGCTATACTGCCTATAGTCCAAATATTGTTTTAAATCATGACTTTGAAACTTTCATTCCTAGTATGTTTTTTCAAAATTATATATGATAAAATGTGATCCATATTCTATCCACGCTAGCAATTTTTATTGTTATTTAGAATATTCCCACTGCCTCTCCACTTCCAAACTCTTGTGTTTGTTATTGATAAAGGTTTTACTTTGCTTTTTTTCTCTCTTCATTCTTTCTCCCTTTATAGTTTAGCTATTCTTTCTTTTATTTCTTTGGGAATTAATTATCATATTCCTACTAAATTTCCTTACATTGTAACAGGATTATACAATGCTTTATTTTCTATTTTTTCCCATTTTTCACTGACTTTTGGTCCAAACTATTAGATGGATTAAAAAGAAACTTGACTCAGGACACTTTACTTTTCTCCTACTCTTCTCTGAAGTCTTTCTGTGTTTTGAAACACAATAGCAATGACATATAGCTCCTATGTGGTCCATCATTCTTTCCCCTCTCACTCTCCTCTGTTGTAAAGCTCAAGTTGTTATCATTCAGATTTATTATGCTACAGCATTATCTAAATCTTAACTCATTCCTAAATTAATTTTAGTTGTTTCCAGTATTCTCTAAAGACATTTCTCTATGTATAATATCTGGGGTCTTGTGTTTTTCCAAGGTACAAAATATGAGTGACTAACAAACATCTAGATATCTGTGTAGAATATTGGTCCACCTGCTCAACAAACTTGTATGTAAATTCAAGGAATACAGGTCAGTCAGAACATTCTTGTAAAATGGGTGTAGCTTCAGCCTTCAAACTAGTTTTGAATCTTATTACCACGTTTAGTAGTAAAGATAAAATAGTTCTACTATAAGAGCAGATACATAGAAGAATGTAACAGATTTGCAAAAATAAATTCTTAGTTTTATGATCAATAGATATTGAAAACTATCCTATGACTTTATGAAATAAAAATAAAATCTTAAATGGGTGTATTGACACTATTTTCTCTCGAGATTTAAAGAATGATCTTAGACTACTACCTCAAACCTTTTTTGTTTTGTTTTGTATTTTTGTCATTCATGGGGCTTGAACTCTGGGCTTAGGCGCTGTCTGTGTGTTCTTCCGCTCAATGTGAGTGCCCTACCGCTTGAGTCACAGAACCAGATCTGGTTTTCTAGAAGTGTATTGGATATAAGATTCTCATGGACGTTTATGCCCGGGATGGCTTTAAACTGTGATCCTCAGATCTCAGACTCCTCAGTAACTAGGGTTACAGATATGAGCCTCAGGCACCCGTCCTACCTCCATCCTTATAAAAAAAATTAAAATAAAAATGATTATCAAACTAAATGTGAGATGTGAAAACCTATAAATCATAAATGTAAAATTTCATGACATTGCATCACTAAGGATTTCTAAAAATTTGACATGGAAATCATTAGTGGCTAAAGAAAAACAAGAATAAACTGGATAATATCAAGTGATAGCTTTTCATAATCCAAAGGATACTATAACCGAAGTGAAAACATATCCAACAGATACAGGGAACATATTTGTTAATGCTACAATATTTCTGAATCTTAAGTATTTTTATATCTTCTAATTCTATATAAATTTTACCTGAATAGGATATTTCTTTGAAGAACATATATAAATTAATAGTCAATAGGAGGATCATATGAAATAAGTTCTTCTTTAGTTTCTAAGAAAAAAGACAAAGAAAACTCACTAGTATGACCCTAATATAAAAAGATGACACAAAATAAACTCTACATAGGAGAATGATTTGTATAATACTGTGATCATTTTAGCAAGCAAATTGCAAGTCTTCAAAAGGTCAAAGAGAATTGTATATTATCCAGCCATTACACTTCTATGTATGTATTAAAGAGAAGTAAAAAACTTGTTTGGACAGGGAATGTAGTTTATTGACAGTGCACTTGAATAATATGTGTGAGACCCTGGAAATAATCCCCAAAAACAAATGTGAAAAGACACACTATAGAGGATGTATGCTGGAAAATTCCTGTAAGTGAATTTTATATCAATTTTAATGTCGGTTCTAAAATTTACAGCATTTCTATTTGAAGAAATGCAAGTTTGTGAAAATTAGGCTTGGAAAACCTATTATTGTACAATTTACTTCCAAAGCACTAAAATGTATACAATAAAAGGAGATTATTTATTGATGTGAATTTCATGTCAGCAAAAAAAGAAAACTATTGTTAAAAACACTTCACACAAATTGCAGAATACCTAAAAAGATGTTTTCAGTGTTGGCTAAAAATTCCTTGTTAAACTACAGCGTTTAAAACAAAGATGTGATTTCTGTGTACTTTGAGTTTTTTTGATCCGGTGTTTTTTTTGAGTTTATACAGAGATAACTCAATCAAAAAGTGTATGCGATAACTGTAATATCTAGGAATAATGCATCACTTATAAGTAATTGATAACCTTTTCTGGAAGAAACTTTTAGCAAATGACAGATGACCCAAATCTATGCATCTACATTCTATGAAAGTCATATGTTACTTCCTCAATCCAATTGTATTCTCTACTTTGTTAGGAAAAAAAAAAACTATTCTTAATGTAAGAGCCAATAGCAGTGAAAAGAAACAATATACATAATCATTTTAATTTATTTGTGAAAATAACAAATTAAATAAAACAATTCCACTTAAGCGACTCCAATATTAGTACCTATGAAGATGTTCCTGAATATCAATATCCATTGAATTTTTGGAATGTTAATTTCTACCAACATATAAAAACTAGAACAAGAAAACAAATATAGTCTTAGAGCAAACCAGCCTTGGAATAATTTTTTTAATTGTTTTGACATTACAAAAGAATTGATCCCCTGGGAAGGGATGTGAGGGGTAAAAAAAGGAGGAAGCTGCAATGCTTGATAAGAAATGTACTCATTATCTTGCCCATGTAATTGTAACTCCTCTGTACAGTATGTTCACAATAAAAAATAAAATTAAAAAAAAAGCGAGTCAAAGGAAAAAAAAAAGGAAAAAAAGAAAAGAAAAAAAGAAAAAAAAATAAAAAGAATTGATACCATTAAGAAAATGATTTTTTCCTATGGAAATCAATTAAAAATGTTTATTATTTATTATAGCTCAAATACCAAACAAGATTATTTTTATACAATCATTACAAATATCATTTTATTACTATAGTAAAATAAAATAAAAGACCAGTCCCAATATATTATCATTATTCTTAATTCCTAATCATTACCTAAATATCTTAAATTAAATAGTCATGTCTTTAACATAAACTTAATATTCTATAGTTTTTACTTAACATTTTCCAGGGGCTTGTATTCTTGTTTCTAAGAAATGTTCACAGCAGTTAAAAGGTGCTTTTTTGAAATTAATGTGATATATATTGTTGTTGTTTGCAAGGCCTGGGCATTATCCCTAAGACTTTTTATGCTCAAAGCCAGCATTTTACAACTTGAGGCACAGAGGTAACTCCTGTTTTTAGTGGTTAAATGGAGATAAGAATCTAACAAATACTTTTTTGCAGGGGGGGGAGGGTCCAGTCATGGGGCCTGAACTCTGGCCTGGGCACTGTCCCTCAGCTCTTCAGCTCAAGGCTAGATCTCGACCACTTGAGACACAGTGCCACTTCCAGCTTTTTTCTGTTTGCTTATGTGGTGCTGAGGAATCGAACCCAGGGCCTCATGCATGCAAGGCAAGCGCTCTACCACTAAGTCACCTTCCCAGCCCCCTAAAAAGTATTTTCCTGTCTGGGCTAGTTTCGAACACAATTCTAAGATCTCATTAAGCAGAATAGCTCAAATTACAGGCGTGAGTCACTGGCACTTGGTTGATGTATTTTTTTAATTTTAATTATGTTTTAAGATTTTTGTTTCACTATAATGTACATCGTTCTACACATAAATTCATATATATGTATATATTTCTGATGACAAATAATCTCTAAACTGTATGTCTTTCTTCATATAATATATATATATATATATATATATTGCTGAAGACAGACTTCCTCTAAAACTTTTATGCTACTATTTTTTGACCTTTTTCATTTCAAAGATATACAGTCTATTGTTCCAAATGTTTCGTAGAATAAAATAACTAATATTTCAATAGAATGTAGAATCTATTACTTTCAAGGGAATTTTAGATATACACATGATATTGCAGTAATATTTACAGTATGTTACTTGAAATAATTCTGTTCACACTCTTAAATATTTGTGTGTAGTGGTGGGGAGAGAGGAAGTTAATTCATTCTGGTTAGGAATTTGCAATACATCCAAAATCTATTCCATAATTTGTTATAAGCACATAGTCAATCTACCTGTTATGGTTTAGTTTTTTTTTGTTTATTTATTTGTGCAAATCTTTAATATGGATGCATGCACAGTGGTAACATTAAAAATATTAATCCAGATTTTCGGATATTTATGTTTCTCTTCGGAAAACTAATGAGCTCCCAGATAATGTCCATAAGGAGCCTTTCAATTCTAATATCACAGTTTGTCTTAAAATGCTTTAAATTCTACACACTCTAATGTGGACACAGGGTCATATTATGGAACTTTTCTCTTCAGAGAGTGAGCACTACCCTACTGCTTAATATGGACAATATACCTTCATACATAGACTGGGCATGTCAAAGAAGAAGTGGTAGTTGAACAATTTTCTTAGCAGTTTTTACAGATGAAATGGTAATAGAACAACGATGAACTCAAAAGGAATGTGCAAAGAAGACAAGGGCACAAGGTAGAATGTGCCACATGCTGAAGTATATTTTCAAATAATGTGCTCAGGTGTGAGGGTGTGTTCAAAGTACAGATTCAGACAATGTACTAGGATATCTTGGGCGGGGGGCAACTGCTTTAACCTCTTCTGGGATAAATGTACAAGAACAAGCCCATAACTCTGACTCTACTCAGCCACATCATCATCAACTAGGGATATTTTCCACCTGCAAAGTGAGAAAAAAAAGGGCTCATCACAGTTAGTATTCAGGTTGAAGCAATGGCAATCACATAACTTTTCTTATAAGTTTTCAATTGTTTTGGAGCATTAAAGTAGGAAAAAGCCAAGTAATTATTTTGCATGTACCTAAATTAAATGGCATGTATTCTACTGGTCTCTCTTTGATAGTTATAGACTATGTCTTTTTTACTCTATCTTGGGACAATGATCTGCTGTCAGTTATTTTCTTCCTGTCCCCTTCTTTTGTCCTTCTACTTACATAATTATTATTTAAAGAGACATACTTAAGCTTGCATTTCTAAATTCTTCAAAATTATCTGAACTACTTTATACTTCTGGCAGCCTCCTATATCTTTCTCAAGGGAAATATTTTTGACACTACCATTTTATCCTCTATGATATTGGATAGCTTCCTGCCTAATTCAGTGCAAGATATACATAAGACTCATCCAGATTTCTCAAAAATCGTACCACCATAAAATCCTATCTTACTTAGAAATCATGCTTTTAGAATGTCTGGGGAAGTGGCATCTCTCATTTTTGAATGACCCTAAGTGATACTTACATGCAGTCATGTTTTGAACCAATATGCCACTCAGTAGATGAAAGAATTTACAAAATGGATTTATGTATGCACGGTGGAATTCTATACTTCAAATTCATACGGAGCTGGAAAGTCTTGGAAAATTCCCACGAAGTAAAATAACCAAGACACAAAGAAACAGATTCCGTGGTTTGCTCATTTTTAATAAGTAGGAAATGTCTAGGATAGTAATAGCAGTTGAGCAGAATTGCTCAATAACTATATATGTATGACCATATAAGATGATGATGAGAAAAATGTAATCCTGGATATGGGAACAGAATTTTCTGTTTGTGGTTGTTTTTAATGTACTATGTGATTTCTTTTTTCTTTTGTGTTTTTCCTTTGGTTTATCCCTGTTATATTTGATTTCAATATCCTGTGTATTGTATATACATTTATCTTAATTTGGCAAGGGAAGAGGAACAACGAAATGGCAAGACTAAGAACAAAGGGCAAACCAATGCAATAGCAATATTCACAAAAGAACATGTTGGAAATTTACATTACAACTATGAGTGGTATTGGGCTGAAGGAAAACTGTGAGAAAAATGAGGGAGGGGGTAAAAAGTTACACATGTTATGTATTCACTACCTTATAATTACTGCAACCCCTTCTATATATCACCTTGACGATATAATTAAATTAAAAATTAGCTGTATAAAATATAATATTACTCTATTGGTATAGTAAATATTATTCTATGTGTATTACCTTTTAAAGAAATGAACATTTTTGGCTGCTAATTTGAATTAATTACCCCTTTATCAGAGGGTCATCAACTTGAATATTATCAAACTATACAATATTTTCAGTATTTTGAAAAAAAGATTGTTTTAGTATTGTCTCATACTAAAACAAAAAAAGTTCAATTCTGTTGAAACTCCTAACTTTTAAAACGGAATAATTGTTAAGAGGACAGAGTATATATGTTTTTCAACATTCCTATGACTACTAACTACTCATTTTCAAATTCTGAACATGCCACACTAGAGACATTCAAAACAGTACCTGTTTGCATTTTATTTAATTCTGCAATAAGTGCAGTTTTCAATGGAGCCTTACATATTTAAATTCAACAGAAAAAATAGCCACAGTCTGGTAGAAGGTAAAACTATGAAGTATCTATATTAATTCCTCAAGAGTAAAAATTTGTCCATCAAAGTAAGCCATCATTTCTATAACCATCAATCCCAAGTTTTTATGCCATAAAGTCATCCTAGCCCCAAAATTTCCAACTTGTAATGTGCACCTTAAAATTCCTTAAATTCACAACATGACAAGCATATAACTATTGTAAAAAAATACTACATTTCTGCTAATGTGATGCCCTTCGTATTCTTGAAAGAACACTACACTAAACTTGCTGCATCATTTTCCACCCAGTGTTATCCTTGAGATCAGAACACTTGCAAATATTATTTACAGTTATATATTTTATCTATCATAGATATTCAGGAGATCTGAATGTCTGAATATTAAGATCTGAAGACTCTGGGAGGACGGTTCCTTAGATTCTTACCTCCAATAAACTGCTCACGAAAAGCCTGACACAAGTGGCACTGAGGTTCAAGTGGTAGAGCAGTAACCTTGAGCAAAAACAGGCTCAGGGACAGTGCCCAGGCCTAGAAGTTAAGATGTCACACAATTACTCTCTTCATACCATGTTACACCAAAGTCTCAAAAAGTTGCTCTTTTGGTAAATTTATAAATTAATAGCATCAATTTGTTGTCAACTTTATCTAGATTATTCACATTATCATGTTACTTATGAACTGTTGAAATTAACTGTTAACTAAGTTCTAATTATAGCTTACATGAAAGAATATTTTAGGCAAATAGAATGCCAGAATCATTTGTGAATTTGTAAATTAAATCTTCTACTTAAAAACAATTTTATAGTAACCTATAGAATATTAAATTACAAACAAAAATATTTATTTTAAATCTAAATTATTATTTAGCCAGGTCTACAAAGTCCTACTTTAAATGAACTTTCCTATTTCTCTAGACTTAAGCTTTTGAAATCCTTCATCATTTCTTTGGAATCTAACAGAATGATGGTTGCTTTTTCAAATTCTTGGTTGGGAATCATGAGGTCTTTTGCATCTAGTAATGTTCTGTAATGAAGACGACATTTAAACACAACTGAGGATTATATATGAGTTGCATTTCAATAGGAAACTTGACTTCTCAAAACATATTGACAAAATTAGCCCATACTTCCAACTGTCTATTCCTTTCTGGCTTATTTTTTATTCCTTTCTTGGTTTGTTTTATTGAGACAAAATTATACTACCTATTCCACTGAAAGTATCACTATGTCATTCCACTCTCTAATCACCTGTCTTAGTCTGAGTGCTAGAATTCCTGGCTTATATCACATTGTCCTACCATAGTTTTTTGATTTATTTAATCTAGATACAGACTAGCAATTCTGAACTTCTCCAATAATATTTTCCACTAGAATGATGGCTGAGGCTGTTTATGTACTATTTTCAAAGAAGTTCTAACATTTGGCACAGGATATGAATATTTTCAGGTGCACTGAAGGGGTCTCTGATTCATTCCACTCTGGATCCAATCCCTTTATTAATGATGACTTAACTTTCTTACTATCTCCGTTCCCACCTATGTAATATTCTCAAGCTTTTTGGGGAAATTTCACTTGAGGACTTTCAAATATTAAAAATTATCACTTGATTTTCTTTTTATTCAGGACATATTTTCTAACTTTTCTACAGAATCTGAGAGTTGTTCCATACGTGTGTTTGAACATATAAGTGCATCTGTGTGTATGTGCGCATTTGTATGTATATATGTATGCAAAAACCTCAACCTCTGGCTGGGAAGGTGGCTCAGTGATAAAGTGCTTGCCTTGCATGCATGAGGCCCTGGGTTCAATTCCTCAGCACCACATAAGCAAAAAAAAAAAAAGCTGGAAGTGGCGCTGTGGCTCAAGTGGTAGAGCGCTAGCCTTGAGCTGAAGAGCTGAGGGACAGCGCCCAGGCCCAGAGTTCAGGACCCACTACGGGAACCCCCCCCCAAAAAAAAAAAAAAAACCTCAAGCTCTTCTTCAGCAATCTTGCTCATAACTAGCATTCCATCACTTGAGACATTATTCTAATGCATCTTTTGGCTGGTTAATTATAGTGTTTTGCCCAAGCTTGTTGCAAACTGAACTTCCCAGACTCCTTTACATTCTTAAGTTTTATTTCTCCAGGGGTATCAACTTTTGAACTGCAACCATTTTTGTGAGTGTAAAATCTAAGCTGTTTCCCATATTTTTAAATCGAGTTCATATAAAGATAGATGAACCTACACATTACATATGCTGAGTATACACTGATAGAAATGTGATCCTAAGCAGGGTTCAAGTGGTTCATAACTGTAATCCTAGGTAATTAGGAGGCTGAGATCTGAGGATTAACTTCAAATCCAGCATGAGTAGGAAAGTTTCTGAGGCATTTATCTCTAATTAACCACCAGAAAACTGGAAGTGGTGTGGGGTTCAAAGGTAGAGAAAAAGTTTTGAGCTGAAGAATAGAGGGACAGTGCCCAGGCCCGGAATTCAGGCCCCACTACCATCAAAAAACAAGAAAGAAAGAAAGAAAGAAAAGAAAAAGAAAAAGAAATGTAATCTTAGCCACTAGTTCATTGCTAGTATAATTCCTGCTCTTGACATGGCCTTTTTTCCAGTTAAGTCCATGGTCTTATATCTGAATTGCTTAGAACCAAAATTATTCTTTCATTCTATTTTTCACAAATTTGAATGATTAGCTATCATGATTTAGAGCTAGTAGAAGAAGGAGACTGGTCTCATCCTTCGTGTTCCACTAAGTAGTAATGCTTTGTCTATGTCACTCCCATAGATCTACATACTGGCGTTGGCTTTATTATTTGAAAGTTGTCTTATTTTCAGAGTCTTCTATAGAGTATTGAACCATTATACTTAAATACAGAACTTCTCTTTCTCCTATTCCTATTTTTTCTCCTTCTGTTAACTTATGTACACTTGGATAATAATGCACAACACACTGACAAAAAATGTTTCTGAGAACCTTCTTCCCACTTAAAATAGGTCTTAATTTACAGAGCACTTAGGAAATTTGAACTTAATGTACTCCAGGATAATGTTTTACTTTTTCATGTTTTTTATTGTGAAAATGGTGGACATAAGGGTTAGAGTTACATAAGTAAGTTAATGACTACATTATCTAACGAGCATTGTTACCTCCACTTTTGTCTTTCCCCTGCCATGCCTTTTCTTTTTTTTTCTTTTTTTTTTGGGGGGGGTCCGGTTGTGGGGCCTGAACTCTGGGCCTGGGCGCTGTCCCTCAGCTCTTAAGGTCAAGGCTAGCGCTCTACCACTTGAGCCACAGTGCCACTTCTGGCTTTTTGCTTATGTGGTGCTGAGGAATCGAACCCAGGGCCTCATGCATGCAAGGCAAGCACTCTACCACTGGGCCACCTTCCCAGACACCTGCCATGCCTTTTCTCCCCACCACCCCAACTTTCCCCTCCTATCCCCAAGTTGTAAAGTTCGTTTTCAACGTAGTGTTTTGTTCGTCTCATTGTTACAACAGGTCATACTGTATCCTTGTTTCACTATTTTATTTCCCTTCCCCTCCCTACATTAGAAAAACGTATGTGCAAGGTCACCAACATCAAACAGTGGAAATGGGTTATATCATGGAGGAAGAAAATAGAAGAGAAACAAAAAAAAGCCACATAATATATGTTAGATACATTAAAAACAATATTAAAAAAGAAAAAAAACACAAGTTGTGTCCCTATTTTGGGGCTCATTTCACTTAACATATTATTACATGGCCATATGTACATGGATAATGTTTTATAAGCCATGTAAATTCCATATTTTCTTGTTACTAAGTTGTCTCTGAAACACGTGTTACCTCATGCCCAAAGATGTCTTTGTGCTATTTCAATGAAGCCAGAAAACATTCACTTTGCCTGGAGAAGCACCGTAGATTGTTACTGAAGTAATTGGAAGGAACTTTTACAGGAAGTAGAAACTGAATCCAGGAGAGAAATTGAACATAGAGAAATGACAAATTTCAAGTTAATTTGTGTTGTCCTTTTACTGTACAAGAAAATAATCCAAGGCTTGAAGGAAACTCTGTCCCTGACTTTTTCGAGTTTGCTCTTTATTCATAAAACTTTCTGTAGACTTCTAGTTGAGAGTATTACAAAAGGAAACAATATGCCATTTGAAGGCCAGCATAGAAAAAATGGAAATAACATTGCTGTACAATGTTCTACTGCCAAGAAACAAAGACACGGAGGTTTTAAAATGACTTATGCATGGATGTTTAAGTCCTGAGATGATTCTCTTGTTGTAAAAGTCAGATATCATTCCTTTCTTCTGGTCCTGAGTTCGCCATATCCATAAGGATTCCATAAAGCAGGATACAGTGAGTATGATCAGCAAAAGGAGCATCTTTTCAAACCAGTGCTTTAAGGATGGTTCCAAAGAAATATGTGGGGTTCTTTGTTTGCTTTTTTTGTTTCTTTACTTTGTGCTGCTTCTGGGGCTTGAACTCAGAGCCTGGACCCTGTCCCTGAACAATTGTCTTTCCTGCCCACCTGCCCCCAAAGCTAGTACACTACTGCTTGAGCCAAAAGTCCACTTCCGGATTTTTTGGTGTTTAATTAGAGATAAGAATTTGACAGATTCTCCTGCCTGGGTTGGCTTTGAACTGAGATAGTAAGAAAGCTAAGTGACATCAACTGTATGGACTTCTCTTTGGAACCAAGAAATATTAGATTAAGATTATTATAAAGGTAATATTTGACCATTTTTAAAAGAAGAGAATACATCCAGCAAAGAAGCCATAACTTAAATAATTCAGCAAAAGTAGGTGTACTGAATCATATTGGAAAAAATTTTCTGCTTGGGAAGATTACTATTCACTTCGTAGTTCCTTTTGGGAAAGCTTAAAGTATATTTGACTATTTTGTTGGTTGTGGGGCTTGAACTCTGATCCTGGGCATTGTTCCTCAGCTCTTGAGCTCAAATTGAGTGCTCTACCAGTTTAGATACAGCACCACTTCCTGATTTCTGATGGCTAATTGAAGATAAGCGTCCCATGTACCTTCCTGACCATGCTAGCTTTGAACCACAATCCTCTGGTCTCAACCTCTTGAGTAGCCAAGATGACAGCTGTGAGCCACCAGCACCCGGCTCATATTTGTATTTATGTGCACTTAATGACACTGTAGACAAATAATGGAAATTTGAATCAAATGATGACATTTCAGCTTTTCAGAAAATTTGAGGTAGCAATAAATATGTCCTCCTTTTCCATGTTGTTACATTAAAGACTCATGAGCTATTGGACTCTTACTTTAGCATCTTCTGATGTCTGTGGCGGTGGACTTAGTATAAATAATTGTTAGTAGAGAAATATAGAAAGACTGAGATTTTTAGAAAGCAATGGAAATCAGATAGGAAAGAATAACAAAGAATGGCATTCAATTTATCACACAGAGATTAAGAACTAGCCTAAGTGATATAGAATGCTAAAGGTAATGAGGAGTAAGCTTGGTTCATAGCTAGTTCTTCAATAATCAAATATGGTTCCCTAGAAGAATTTCTGGTATAATTTAGTTATTATTATTGTGAGGTCTGCTCCTGGATGGCTAGCAGACTCTACCCTCCTCTCAGCAAAGTCTCCACCCAGTACCTGTGTTAACTAGGCATCTAGGAAACCTGGAAGAGGTCACATCTGCATCCGCTGAGGTCAATCTGAATTTGATGTGGCCACACCTTTCTGCAACCATACCCTAAATAAGGCCTACCCCAGGCCCAGATGCCCTCTCTCTGCTCTTTTCTAGATCTTTCTCAGCTCTTTCCTTCTCTTCTCTTTCCCAGCTCTCTTCTCTTTTTCCTAGCTCTCCCTTTCCCACCTCTTTCCCAGATACTCTCTTTTCTAGCTCTTTTCTCTCTTTTCAAGCTCTTTTCTCTTTCCCAGCTCTCTCTTTCCCAGCTGTTTCTCTTTCCCAGATCTCCCAGCAATCTTTCCCAGGCCTTTCCCCACCACCTGGAGGACCAAGGTGGCCTGGTGCCAGCTGGAACGAAGAATACACCTACTACTTGTCTGAATACCACGTGCATGGTGCTGTTCTTGCTCGGCTATCTCTTTTAAAAAAAAAAAAAACTAACAATTCTCATTTATTTCATCCATCTGGATTTATTCCTTCACTTCTATCACAACTATTAATTAGCTGGTGCCTTTTTGGTGCCATGCTGACCAAAAAGATTTCCAATTCTCACTTAGACGACCCTTCTCATTGTGATTAGCAGTGACCACTCAAAATCTTGGAATCTTTGAATTTCCAGGATTAATCTTCACTTGATATCTAAGCACATTCCGGACATTAATTGCCGTGACTTACTAACAAAATGTTTTTTTTTCTCAACACAGCCTTCTAATATAGGTAAAGTACATGAATTAAGAACTATGATTAAGTCATTATTGGAAAGAGCAATTATATATTCAAATATAGGTTCTTTATTTGGCATTTACTAGCTAAAGATTTTTTGCCAGTCCTGGGGCTTGAACTCAGGTCCAGGGAACACTTCCTGAGATGTTTCTTTTCTTTTCTTTTCTTTTTTGCTTAAGGCTTGCACTCTACCACTTGAGGCACAGCACCACTTCCTTTTCTGTTTATGTGGTACTGAGGAATTGAACCCAGGATTTCTTGCATTCTAAGCAATCACTGTACCATGAAGCCACATTCCCAGAGCCCTAAATGACTTTCTTAATATGGCATTACTTTTTCATTCCATTACTATGTATTATAATTTAGGCTAGGTGGTAGAAAAGGAAGTGGAAAACAATACTAAGTCCAGTAAGGCTAACATTCCTATCACCCTAAAGAAGTACAGTGTTAAGACCTGCAGGACTCATAGGGATGTTGCATGTTACATTATTATATAAAAAAACAAAAATTCATCCCTGACATACACAACATTATACTTACACTTTTAAGTTCAAGAGCCAAAAATCTAAACCTTTTTATTGATTGGGTGTATTTCCTAGGAAGGAAGAAGGAGAATGTAGAAGGTGAAGTTGGAAAAATATGTATATTGGCTCTTAGTCCACATTTTTTGCACTTTTACAAAGTGCTACTGACGAACTCCACATCTACTTTAATATACTGTCTGCACAAAATGCAGAAAATGAAGACATTTATTCTGGTGGATAGTCACATATATTAACAAAATACAGTTCTGGAAAAAGAAGTTACCAGTATAAAGTATTGTCTATAAAATCGTTTCATGTCCTAGCAGAACAAAATGTATCATTGAAATAATTAGTGCAGCTTTCTTTGAGATTTTATGCTCTCACAGTATTAAGATGTTCTCTAATTCCAGTAACATGGAAGCATAAAAGACATGATTTGAAGATCTCAGTAGTTTTAGAAACAAAAGTACATAATAGTTTCCTTCCTGCAGAGATATGTGATGGCAAGTATGACTGATTGTATTATAGTTCTCTTCTTTTTCCTCTTTATCTCAAGTATTGCATATCTTGGCATATTAGTCTGTCCTCTATCAGCTTACTGTAGGTGAGATTT
This sequence comes from Dipodomys merriami, assembly GCF_024711535.1. Classification (NCBI taxonomy): domain Eukaryota; kingdom Metazoa; phylum Chordata; class Mammalia; order Rodentia; family Heteromyidae; genus Dipodomys; species Dipodomys merriami. The sequence goes on from NW_027206575.1 coordinate 225,917, forward strand.
ACCTCTACTCTGCAATGTCAAGATGGGTCATGTGACTTACTTCGGCTTACAAAAATGAACCAGATGTGGTCAAAGGCTATTTCTAGAGGAAGATTTCTATCCCGTTGTCTGTGTCTAAGAGTTAACTTCTTTACCCTTACCGATAAAAATAGCATATTTCTAGAGGGAAACTTTTTTCAACTTATATACTGGAAGAATATGGCATGTAAAATTGAAGCAAAACTCAAACACAGCAAGAATTAAGCGAATATTAGTATGTGATATTAATATGTTAGTTTCTTACCATTCTTGTATGAATACAGCACATCAGAATTTAACAAATACTAAACAAGCACTAAACAAATAGATAACACTTCCTGTTTGATGCTATTACATTTTTTAAATAAATAAGCATTCTCTATGTGATCACGTGGGGTTAACTCTTTCTATAAATGTGTTTAATCACTCTAGAGTACTGTATCTAACATCCACAATCATTATCAAGAACTTCTGATTGAGATGAGAAAGAAATACCTAGATTTCTCGCTTCTCTTTTCCTCTTCTCCTTTTTCTAGTGAGAATTCTCAGCCTTTCTCCAAATTCTCCTATTAATAAAGAAAGAATAACACATTGTGGATATCAAGCAAAAGGCTTCAAAGCCAGAATTTTATTCTTTCAGAAATAGATGAAATAAATCAGAGTGGCTCAAGGAAGAAGAAAAGCATGGTTTTTCCCTTTCTGGCTTCAACAATAGAGACTGAACACTACTCTAAACATCTAATAAACAATATTCCTTGGCTAATTTTTAAAAAATATTGTTTTTTAATGAATAATAATTTTGACAATTAAAAAATTTAAAATATGTAGTAATTTGATGTTTGCTTTTAGTAGGCATGAAATAAGACTGCATTAACATTGTGTGAGTTGAGAGGCTAAATTTTATCAGAATCCAAACAAAATGAAAAATATATGATGTTAAGAAAATAGCTTTTAGGTAAATTTTCAACATGAAACACAGGGACGTCTTTTTTCTTCTTTTCCTCTCCACACTTCAATAAGCAGTTCATGTAATTCAAATAGCTGTGTTTCTTTCAGAAATATATTATACATAAACAAGTTAAAAGATGAGAACTAATATTGGTGGTGCATTCTTTAAAAATAGCAGTCAAATAACTATTAACCATAATTCCAAAATAATAATCAAATGCTCTTGAAAAGAGAAGATTGTAAGCAGAATATACAAAAAGTGAAAGTGCCAGAACTGCTTCAGCAGCTGCTGTCTGATATTTAAGATTTCTAGTAAATGACAATTTTTAATCAGGATTAAATGCTTTCAGGAACCTAATTTTTTCTAGTTATATTTTATTGAAGAAATATGTTGTTCAAAATTAATGAAAGGGTAACAGGTAGAAAGAATGCTTACACACTCATTGTGGTAGGCAGTAAAATACCTTCCCAAAATACCTATAGTCCCGAAATATCTAATCAATCAAATGTAGATTTATATTTTATATATGTTTGTAAAATAATCACCTTTCATTACCCAAGGAACACTAATTTGAATAATTATCAGATGGGCAAAAATACTCAAAAGTCCCAGCTGTAGTTCGAACGGGACATCATTAGGTAAGAATCATCAGAAAGATGTAAAGATGCTACATTAGAAGATTAAGGAAAAGACAAGAACAAACATACTGAAGTTTCTGGAAATCAGAACAGGAAGTAAATGCCTTTTCCACTAGATTCACCTGAAAAATATTTTAGCTCTGTAGGAGGCTCTATTTTAATCTAGTGAGACTTATTTTAGATTTCTGTCCTTTAGAAATGTAAATGGTAAATACGGATTATTCAATACATTTATCTTGTAAAAATATTTTACAGCAGATTTGGTGTAGTAAGCTAAATCAACCAAGCCTTTTCTTGATGCAACTACAAGGATACCACGAATCCTAGTTTCTGAGAATAAGAAAAAGTTGCCACCAGCTTTTTACACATGTATGATGTACATACTACTAAGGGCTTGGAATTAATGAAGTCTTGAATTCCTAAATAATATTTAAACAAGAAGCTCCCTATCTTCATTTTCATATTTGGGGATCACTAAGTACCAAAGTTATGTAGAAGGTTAGGTTAAGAATATAGAAATGAAATCTGTCTCCTGTTATTATAAAGATAATTTATGTTATTTTGATTTACAGTTTCTAAGGTAATAAAATTAAGGTAAAACCGAAACAGTAACTCAATCTTTTCTCCTTCTTAACTTTCCAACAGAAATTAGAGAATCCAGTAAAGATAAGCAATCCCAGGATGGTATAGGATGTTATAGGATCACCAGATGTTGAAAAAGAAGTTAACAAAAATGGGTCCCATGGAACAATGGTAAAAAAAAAAAAAACTACACCTACAGATTGTGATATAGCTAGAAAATAGTTTGCCCTATACTAAGTCTTTGACATTTTAGCTACTTTCATCTCTTAGGAAATGACTACATTAATACTCAAGGGTTTGCAGCTTATAACCCAGCAACAAATAATGCTTCTAAATGTAAACAAGCATGATACTAAGAGTAACCAAGGCTACTTGCATTGCTATAGCTGATAAAGTAGAATGATCTTGGGGAATAGTCAAACAATCTTGAACTTTTTCATATCTTTCCTCTTCTCCAACACAAGAAGTCCTAGTCTAGATATGTAAATTTTCAATAAAGGATTTTTATATTTTTTATCGTTCACATTAAAGCAAATACACTTTTCCTCTTTGCAAGCCTGACTTTGAAAGAGTCAGACCCTCACCATATTTTATAGACAAACGTTTACTGCTTTGGCTTAGTTGTTTTCTTGCCTTTGGGTGCTGCTCTCTATTATTTTGGCAACTACATAGAAAAAAAAGATAAATCCATTTTACTTATGTTGGATTGTTCAAAGTCTAGCTGTCTTCAGTTTTCTTTTTCCTTCTTCACTGTTAATTGAAGTTCATTTATTCCTCTTTAAATGATAACAAAAACGTGATACTTTAACGTATATTCTCATTGAAACCAGTGAATACAGGAGTGTAGGCGATTGTTTTATAATTGTTTCAAATATTTTCCTTAGCTATTTTCATTATTGCCTTTGTTCCTGTCTTCTAATCAGGAACACAAGGTTACACAAAAGATCTTCCTAAGGAATAGGATGTTAGGCAGAAAAAAATAGATATATAATTAAAGGTTTTCATCTCTTAAGAGACTGAAAAGCTCAGAAGACATTGTGTTATTACTTGTACAGTTAAGATGACTTGAATGTTTTGGTTCTTAAACTAAGTGAAATGCATGTAAAATGTTACAGGTCTTCCAAAAAATGATTATGGTTTATATTTTTCTGCTTCATTGAGATGAAACCTCTTACAAGGTTGGAGAGACTATTTATTTTACGGTAGAAGGTTTAATGTTAGAAAGCCAAGGGAGATTCCTAAAAACACACTGCCTATCACATATCAGTTAAATATACTTATGGCATATAAGTATATAAACATACAAATATGAATTGAGTGAGAAATGTGTGATTTACACAATTGATTCAATGACATTTAAAACCAGAGTTCACTTGTCTACGTTTATATAAACTAGTATATCTAGTGAGAATTTAAAGATTTTTTATAATACATATTTTAACATTTATACCAAAATATTAGTTTATTTGAAACTTTATTTTTAATTTTTGTCAGTCATGGAGATTGAAATCCTGACCTGGACGATGTCGGTAAGGTCTTCAGCTCAAGACTAGTGATCTACCACTTGAGCCATAGCCAGTTTTCTGGTGGGTCATTGGAGATAAGAGTCTTATGGTCTTTCCTGCCTAGGCTAACTTTGAACCATGATTCTCACCTCTCAGCCTCCTTAGTAAATAGCGTTACAAGGATGAGCCATTGGAGCCTAGCAACAGAATTATTTTTTACACATTTATGAAATATGGAGTGATATTCCCATTCATTTATATGTTGTTTAATGATCAAGCCACATCATATCCATTAATTTCTGCATGTAACTTTTCTTTATGGGGAGAATGCTCAAAAACTTATCTTCTGACTGTGATGAAATATCTATTCTTAAGTATAATCACTTTGCTTCTTGTAGTATAAAATTAATATATTTACTTTTAGTCATGGAAGTTTGCTAATTAAAGTTATATAAAACATGAATTGTAAAGTGAAAGAAATTCATAGTTCCTTTACTTGTTTAAAGAAAATAATTATGCATTTTTTCAATTATATTTCTTTGGGAATATGTAGCATTCATTGAGTTAACTGTTAAAATTGATAACAGTTACATTATATCAAGTAGATTCAAACTTGTATTTGAAAATTGCACACTTAATACAAATAGACTTCACTTTCTTCTAAGACATAATTAAAATAATAGTATAGCAAAGCTTGGTGTTAGTTGTTCTTGTGTAGAATCATAGAAACTCAGGAAGCTAACACCTGAATATTTTAGCTCAATATCAGTCCAAACAGACAAAAATGTGAAAAGTTTTCTCCAATTATCCAGCAGGAGGCAGAAGGTGAAGATGTGGCTCAAGGAATAGCGTGTCATCAGCCATGAGCAAAAAATACAAGGGAGACCATTAAACATTGTGTTCAAGAACTAAAAATGGCATATACACAAAAGACAACAACAAAAAAGTAGTATGAGCATCAATAATCAAGACAACATAGTAGAAAAGATCATGAGAAATGTTGTGAAAACATCTGGAAGACAGACATTATTAGAATTTTGATTCATGAGAGGTAAAAGTCACAGTATAATTTGGACAATCTCATTGTAGTCATATGTGTTGAAACATGGCTATTGGGTAACATGTGAAAGAGCAGACTGCATTACCTGACATATCAGACTTCGTCTGTAACTATGCATCATCTCACTCTGCAAAAATCTAAAATCGTGCTTGTTAATTTAAAAAGAACCTCATGTTAGAGACTGTTTGGTCCACACAGAATGGGGTCCTTATTTTGAGGCTTCAGACCAGTGCTTTTTTTTTTATAACCACCCCTGATTTACCCATCTTCCCTGGTGCAGCTATACCTTACTAAGCTGGCACCAAGCCAAGGCTTTGAACTAGACCTCCCTGCCTTTTTACATTTAGAAGAATTATTTGTTGCTGGGTTATAAGCTGCGAACATTTGAGTATTAATAAAGTCATTTCCTAAGAGATGACAGTAGCTGTGTAAACAAACCTAAAATGTCAAAGACTTAGGATAGTGAAAACTAATTTCTAGCTATATCACAATCTGTAGGTGTAGATTTTGTTTCCCATTGTTCCATGGGACCCATTTTTGTTAACAGATCGTATTTTGCTGTCTTTTCATGAGAAATCATAGAGGTGATGTTTTGCCTCTTATTCAATTATATCTAATATTTTAAAGTAGATTTGTCCTAATATAATATTAATTTAATCAATCATTTCATTATGGCGATGTTGGTCTGATTTTTCTCCAGTAAATCTTATCGCTTACCATAAATGAGAACATGTGTTTCAGTATCCTATTAATATAACAAAATGCATTATAAAATTAACTTAAAAGGAGGAAAGATAAATCTTGACTTCTGATTGTATACATTTCATTGTATGTTTCTTATCCTCATTTCTTTGGATTGCTGGTGGGACAGTACCCCATGTCAGGAATATGTGATGGATTATTTGTATTCATGGAAGCAAGGAAGTAAAGAAGAGGTGGAATAGGAGTGGGGGAAGGGAGAAAGAGGAGCAGGGGAAGAGGGAGAGGGAGAAGGAAAAGGAGAAGGAGAAAGAGAATTAAAAGAAGGAAGAGGAAGAAAGGACTTTGATCTTAACATCCTCTTTGATCACAAGTTCTCAGTGACCAAATCTTTATGACTATGCCCACTTGAAAGGGTTCATCTCTTTATTGCAACATAGTGAAAGCTAATTATTAATCCCAATCCTTTTTGATTTCAGATTTAATTTATTGCGTGGTGGATAGATACATCTATACAATTGTGATAACTTCTGTTCCTAAATATTTACATGACTTAATCAGAGAAGCTATTTGGCATAAAGGTGGTTTGGTTATACCATTGCTGGAGAAATGAATGAAATATTTAGAAGTACAAATACTTTTTATTTGACAGATAAGGAAGCTTCAAGAGATTTCATTTTTGACTTTCAAAAATGACTATTTCATCTAACTCATAATGACTTGAATTTTTCATAATTTTATGGCATTTCCATTCAGGTATGTGTCATCTATAGTGAGGTTCTTTCTTTCTAGTTGAAGGAAAAATAAATACTATCATGATCATTTATTTTTTAGTTATTCTGTAGAGAGTAGCTATTCAAAAATAAGTTCTATTAAAGTCTGTTGGAATAATTGGATAACTGATGGAATATCGTGCTTTAGTTATCTCGTATTGAGATTGATTCATTTCTAAAATCACTATTGACATATAATACATGAAATTCAGTGTTTCTCTGAAATGACTTGTTATTCAAACCTTAGAAATACATGACAAATAACTGAGATTTTTATATACCCCAAAATTTATGAATCTACTTTTTTCTGTCAAATATAGCTTATGTTTAAAGGAAGAGAAAATTAAATGTTCAAAGTATATAATATTTAATGTAATGTAAAATTGCTTCATTCAGCCTGACAGAGCCTGATGCTTTTAGTTTACATGAGAAATTTGATTAATTATTCTTTTTCTCTTTTGAATAATAGAATATTTCAATTTGTCCAAAAATTCTGTCATCTAAACCTTTGAGTGTATATTTTTTCATAAAAATGAAAACTAGTTTTCACATTGCAAGTTCAAGTTTAATAAATAATAATAATCTAAACGTTAATTTGTTAAATGGAGCCTCTAAAATTCAAATAATATGAAATTTAATTTATTCTTACACATATTAAATCTGTGCTAAGCGTAGATGTCTCAAGCTTGTAATCCTCGCTACTCAGGAAGCTGCGGTTCAAAGCCCAAACACATCACAACCCACACACATATCACACACAAATCATAAAACACACACACACACACACACACACACACACACACACACACACACACACACACACACACACACACAAAGCCAAAAACGGAATTCTGGCAAAAATGATAGAGAAATATCTTTGAGGGAAAAATGAAACTAAGTTTTAGGTCTTGAGTTAAAATCACAAGAACAACACACACATACACAATATTATGTCTAAATTCTTATTTTAGTTTGAAGAAATAAACAATATCATGAAAAGTAATATTTGTTACATATCTTGCAACGCTTGTGAAATTGTTTTTAGTATAATGTGTCAAAATATAACAGGATATTTAAATTAATATTAAACTAGTTATATTTATAATTAATCATAATACCTTGGAGTACAACAGTTGGTATATTTTCTATAGCCATTAGAAATATTCTCAGTAAAAGAAAGAAAGGAAGATAGAAAGAAAGAAGGAAAGAAAGAAAGAAAGAAAGAAAGAAAGAAAGAAAGAAAGAAAGAAAGAAAGAAAGAAAGAAAGAAAAAAAGGAAGGAAGGAAGAAAAGAAGAAAAGAAGGAAGAAAAGAAGAAAAGAAGGAAGGAAAGAAAGAAAAAGAGAGAGTAGGGATGGAAGGAAGGAGGGAGAAAGGAAAGAAATAAAGAAGGAAGGATGAAAAAAGGAAGGAAGGAAGAAATGAATGAACAAAGGAAGGAAAGGAGGGTGAAAGGAAGAGACAAAACTAATTTCTAAAATCTATTAGTCCAACAGAAACTCGATGTAATTAACCCTTTAGTAAATTCAAGTTTGCAATTTTCACTTCTTTGCATGTTCTCCATGCATGAATGAAACTAACGAATTGAGGATCATGAATAACCAGGTGAATCTGTTTGCATCTGTAGTAATATGCATGCAAATCTTTCTCTCATTGTCTATACATTGCAAACAATTTACACTTATAAATATTCTAAAAATTATAAATAATCTAAAAATGATGTAACCAATGAATGTCAATGTATTATATAATGTGCATATTAGTATTTTAGTGCTGTTAACGTTACAGTCTTCATGTTATATTAATTACAAAAAATTTATTATGTATTTTATCAGAGAAATTAATATCCTCTGATTTTGGTGTCTGTGAAAGTCCTAATAGCAGAAAGTAATTAAAATGAAACCATATTTGTATTTGTTGGCTTAAACGAATATTTCTGAAAGCAATTAACTCATCAGAGATTCTTCAAATATATCAGAAGGGCCTTAGAAAGGCTGTACAATGTTTACATGGTTACCTATGATGTGATTCAAAAGTCATTAAACTATCATACTTCACTTTGCCATCACTATAATTATTCCCATTTTAAGAAGAATCATCCACATAAATCAAATGATATAAGCTTGTCCTTAAGTTATTATCTTCCATAAAATAATATCCAAATGATATACTACCCTAAGTTAAAGCAAATGTTGCAAAGTGTATTGGACGATGTAACTCCTTTCAGATACACATGTTGAAATTTGATTCCCCTGTCGGGTGACATTAGAATCAACCATTTAGAGATGACCCTGCAATAATGATCCTGATTAAGGAAGCCCAATATGATTACTCTGCCTTATGAATGTCCAGCAAATAATTATAATGAACCAGAAAGTGGACCCCCATGAGAAAAAGAATTGCTTGGAACAACCATTTTTATAATCAATGTTCAAGCTTCTAGAGTATGGGTAATATACTGCTTTTGATTTTATGCCACTTACTTTGAAGTATTCTCTCATAAAAGCCCAATGGCTAACAAAAAGCAAAGTAGTTTGGAGTTAAATATCACAAATTTTGATAAAAATATTTATACTATTTTATTATTTGAATTTTATTCTCCAAGTCTCCAGGTTAGAAATATTTTTAAATTGGAATTGAATTGAGGTTCAACTATATTCAACTATCATAATTAAGTTCAAAAAGTTTTTATCTTTAAGTAGTTGTACAAAGGAGTTGCCATTCACTGAAACAGTATATGGGATACAGTGCATCTTGATCAATATCACCCCTTTCAACATTCTCATCCACCCCTCCCAATCAAGCCCAATCCTTAAGTATCTAAATATTTTGTTATGGAATTACTTGCCATTTAACAAAGCAGTTTATATGTACAATGCACCTGTAATTGTGTTACCACATCAACATCTCCACTCCTATTTCACACTACCCCTTCTTTTGTATATTTCAATTCTAGGAATTATACAATAGATTGTTGTCTGTATTCTATCCTTTTCCCCTTCAATTTCCTACCCCTCTCACATTGCCCCCCACTGTCGTCTCTTGCAGTACGCATTTACTGCTATTTATTTTGCTGGGCTTTGACAGTCTTTTAAGAGAATTATAGTATTTTCACTCTCCATGGACTATGACATTTCAGATAATTCATTTGTACCTCCTTGCATCCCGTAAGTGGGATTGCTGGATAATAGGTAGCTCTCTATTCAGTTTTGTAAGCAACTTCCATAGTTTTTTCCAAAGTGATTGAACAAGATTACAGTCTCACCAACAATGAAAAATAGAGTTTCCTTTGGGCCACCGCCATATCAGTATCTGTGATGGTTCATTTTTTCATAATGAAATTGTAACACGGTTGAGATGAGTCTCAGTGTTATTTGGATTTGCATTTCTTTTATGGAGAGAGATGTGTCTATTTGTTATTCTTACTTCTTCTTAGAAGTTATCTTTAAGTATTTAACCATATATTAATTGCGTTCTTCTTTATTTGAGGGTTTACTGTTGTTGGGTTTAACTTTTTCATTTCTAAATATGGGTTAGTTATGAAAATCCTTGTCTGATGATTAGCTAGTAAAATTCTTCTTCCATTCTGTTCTCTTTCTATATATCCTGCTAACTTTTCCTTTGATATGAAGAAACACTTCAGTTGGATGCAATTCTATTGATCCAGATAGAATACTATTACACCATTAATAAGGAAATGGAAAGACTTTGAACAAACATATTAAGTGAAGAAAGACACACTCAAAGAAATATAGGTTGCCTGATTTCCCTCATTTGTTTTATTAGAATGTGCCCCTAATTCTACAAGTAAACACACTTGGATGGTAAAAGAGAAAACATTACACTTGGACATGATAAATTATATGGGATTTTAAACATGTATACACTGAGATCAAAGCAGGATGCCCTTTGGAGAGGATCACAAAAGCTCAATAGTTATATGAATATTATCATATAAAATAATGTTCATCAAAATGATCTCCAATAAATGATAATGAAAGATTTTTTATTGGTTTGCTTTTTCCTTCTTTCTTCTGATGCTGGTTTTTTTTTTCTGCACCTTTGGTCTTATATGTAAGTTTTCAAAGGGCAAGGGGGAGCAGAAATGGTGGGACAAAGGGTGAACAAATGCAGCAGTGCTACTCAATAGACACTACATTAAAAATGAACTATACAACTTATAGGGGAAGGAGGTTGGAAGGGAAAAACTGGGAGAACATTAAGGAAGAGATGACACTTCAAAAAGAAATGTGCTCATTATCTGACGAATGTAATTGTAACCCTTCGGTACATCATCTTTAAAAATTAAAAATAGACCTCATAAACAGGCCAGAGTAGCTATACTAATATTAGATAAAATAGGCTTTAAATTAAAAGTGGTATGAAGGTATAAAATAGGCTTTAAATTAAAAGTGGTATGAAGGTAAAACGAGACAAAGAAAAACATTACATATTGGTAAAGAAAACTATCCATTAGGAGGATATAACAATTCTAACTATCAATGCCCTGAATCCTAGAGCTCCCAAATTTATCAGACAAATACTACTTACCCTAAAAACATGTATACATCCAAACACATTGTTGGTTGCTTGAACACATCATTCTTACCTCTGGACAGGCCAGCCAGGTAAAAACTTAGCAAAATAACTTCAGTGCTAAATAACTGTATTGACAAACCATACCTAACAGATATCTACAGAATATTTCATCTAGCAGTGTCACAATATATATTCCTCTCAGCAGCCCACAGAACGTTCTCCAAAATAGATCATATCTCAGATCACAAGGAAAATCTGTGAAAATTCAAAATAAATGAAATTACTCCTTGTAATCTGTCAGCCCATGATGGGACCAAATGAGATCTCGACATCAAAAGGCATCACAGAAAATTCTGAAACACAGAGACTGAATAACACATTGCTAAATCATCAGTGAGTTACTGATGAGATATGGAGGGAAGTTCCAACGTTTATAGAATTCAGTGGAAGTGAAACAGACAAAATGCTACCTCCTCTGGGATACAACAGCAAAGGCAATACTCAAGGAAAATTTATATCTTTGAGTGTGTATATCAACAAATTAGAACAATCTTGAATCAGCATTAGGTACTTGAAAAACAGGAACAAGCCAAACCAAAAACCAGTAGACAGAAATAACACAAATTAGAATAAAGAAATAAATGAATCAGAGTCTCAAAAACCATGCAGACAATCATAATTGACTTATCTTCTAGTAGCTGACAACTTCTCCCAATGAGCTCACAACTTCTCCCAATGAATGTCAATGTATCTATTTTCAGAGATAGACTCAACCAGCCCAAACCACTGAACAAAGCAAAGTATTAGGATTCTAAGAAACAATATTTTGTTTGCCTTTAAATAAATTTAGTCTGTTATTATTAAGGTGATTTATAGAGGGATTACAATTACATGAGTCAGGTAATGAGTACATTTCCTTTCATAAAATGTCTTCAGTTCCCTCACTAGTTTCCAGTCCTACCCTCCTGTCCCTACCCGTTTGTTAAATAGTTCACTTTTATCAATGTTCAATGAACTCCACTGCTGCAATTTTTCACTAAAGCTCTGTGCCCACCCATACTTTCCTGAAGACATACAATGAATATACCAGGCATGAGGTAAAGACTATAGAATCATCACAAACTATAAACAACAACAATGAACACAAAACAAAAAAGGAGTTTTTTGTTTCCATATCACATACTTTGTTTCAGTATATATATTATATAAATATAATTATTTTTATCATAAAATTAATTCAGAGATTGAGGAGTGATAACATAATTTTGCTTTCTATTTAATAATGCTTTTTATTCTAACATTAAAGATGTAAGTAACACAATTGAAGTCCTATGAAATTTGAAGGTTTTGATTTAAAGTTATATTCTCAAAAATTCTAATACTTGCATTTCGGCAACCAAAATGAAAAACAGGAATGTTTTATCCTCAAGAATGTCATTATTTCTTTGCAAAAAACTACAATAAGTGTAATATTAATGTAGTGGAAATAAGAAATCAAATACTTATGCAATGCCTCAATTCCATAGATTATGAGATGTATTGATAAAATTAATAAAACTTGTTTTAAATAGATTATTTAAGACATGAAGCAAGTGATAATTTTCTTTTCTAGGTGAAGTTGATATAGAAATCAAAACCCAAAGATTACAGAGTCCTGTATGCTTGATGCGTGGCAATTTACATATATGCTTGCCTCATCTCAAAGTTATTTTAAAATAACTGTGAACAGGAGTAGAATGAAAAGAATCACTCAAATGTTTACTTTTATTTTGTGACTAAATATGCCTTTTTATATGTATTTTATTTCAAAAATCTGGTAAATTTATTTAAGTCATACAAACAATAATGAGAAATAAACAGCCCCACGCTCCTTAAAAGACAGTAAATAAAAAAAAGGAAAAAACAAAGAAAAAAATGAACTTCATTTTGCACGTGGTCTTTTATATTGTGGTGCTTTGTAATTGTGGATTATGTGACTATCTCATGAGTCTGGGCTTGAATCACTAGGGAGGGCTACTGGAAGAAAATTTCAAAATCTAGAGCAGCTAACAAAGCTGAGCAGTTGTTTGTGGGTTTCACTACAGTAGTAGCAGGGCATATGATTTACGAAGGAAATGATTCCACTGTTTTACAGGCCAGAATGTGATGAAAAGCATACTTTTATCTTTTTAGATGAAATAAGAAGACCACACTTTAAAAGATAACTAAACGATCAGCTCTTTAGATAGCATTGCCATCTTTTAGGCACTCCAGATAATTCAAGTCCTTCATCTCCCCACAAACATTGCTGCCATTCACAATCATTGTTAAGGTGAATATCCAGTTCTTTTTGACATTTCAAATGGTTTAGGAGCAATATAAACAATAATACAAGTTGCTGAGAAAAGTTAATTTAGAATTAGTAAACAAATCAGATTCAACTCTATAGCATAACCTTCAGGAAAAATGAATTAAGGAATATGGCATATCCTTTGTAATTTAATATTAGACATTAGGGCAAAATGCCAGAAACAGACTCTGCAAGAAAGAAAGAGAAGTCTTTGATATGATATATTAAAGATTAACTTGGGAAATGTAATTTTACCTACAGTTTCTATTATATGATAACATACTTTTGTCTACTAATCAGAGAGACTCAAAAAGATTTTTAATTATGATATGAAAAATGCATCGTCATGAATGAATGAAATCACGGAGTAGATGGCTCATTATTGTAATTATTTTGAATGATCTGGTGTTTTTGTTTGTGTGGAAGTATGAATGTATTTTATGTCTGTGGAGGAAAGTTTGATTATTAGATCATTGTGCGATATCCAATGTCAGGAACCTAACATGAGTCAAAGTGGTAAATATGTATGTGTGTGTGTGTGTGTGTGTGTGTGTGTGTGTGTGTGTGTGTGTGTGTGTGTGTGTGTGTGTGTGTGTGTGTGTGTGTGTGTGTGTGTGTATGTGTGTGTCGGTCATGGGGCTTGAACTCTGGGCCTGGGCGCTGTACCTCAGCTCCACAGCTCAAGGCTAGTGCTCTACAACTTGAGCCACGGTACCACTTCCAGAAGCTATTATTCTTTCCACGAAAGGACTTCACATTGACAGGTATAATTACAAGAAGTAAAACGATAAATATTCACAGTGGCACAAAAATCCCTTAGGTGCCTAGCAAGACAGCACGTTTTTCCAGACACTGCATGTGGTGTGAGTGATTTGCAAAGAAAGCGACTGTAGATGTTGGACCCTAAACAAAACTGACAATTGCATAAACCCAGTCCTCTATGACAGATTTAGCAAGGCCTATCTTGGAGATTCTTGTTAGGGACTTGATGAAAATTTATAGTTTATTTGTTATTACAGAACTCTTTTACAAATATCCCTCAGCCATTAACTATATTTAACATAGTTTCTTTTGCTCTAACATATTTTTTTGGCTCAGGAAACACTTTTGTTTGCGAAAACTTGGTTGTTCACAACATAGACATGAGTCTTTTAAACCTTTTGAAATTGCTGCTCGCATAGAATTCTATGAGATGAGCTACTCTTTGTCATTTCATAGGAATAAAATTACTTTGATTCAAACCTGGACAGCAGCTAGCTTGTTCTCCCTCCTAGAAATCCATCTGTGTAGACTTCTTTACATGTAAACAGACCCTCATTTACTTGCAAAAGTCTGTCAGTGAGTCAAACCTAATTCACCCAATGAGGTGAATTCCTTTCCCATGCTTCCTTTACATTAAAAATACAAACAATTTTTACATTTTGTTGAACATTAAAAATGTTCAACAATGTGCACACTTTTTAATGTGAAGTGTGATTCCTATTTTCCATAATGTGAATCAAACAGAGAAATCATTTTAAGATGTGAAAGAGCCTTTCAAACAATCTTTGACCTTGAAAATTTTCCTGGGTATGAATTTTTGAAGAAAAATCTCTTTTCAAAATTAAAGGACTCATTTTTTTATATTGTGCTGGTACTCGGGTTTGAACTCCTGGCCTTGCGCTCTACCTGTGTAAGGTCTGCTTCTGGATGGAGAGCAGACTCTATCCTCCTTGCAGTAAAGTCTCCGCCCAATAACTGTGTTACCTAGGCAACTGGCACACCTGGAAGATGTCACATCTGCATCTGCTGAGGTCACATCTGAATTTGATGTGGCCACACCTATCTTCACCCATCCCCTAGACAAGGCCTAGCCCATGCCCAGACGTTCTCTTTCCCAGGTCTTTCCCAAGTTTTTCCCAGGCCTTTCCCAGCCGCGTGGTGGACCAACATGGCCTGGTGCCAGCCGGATTGATGAATAAACCTACTGCTTACCTTAATACCACATGTGTGGTGTGGTTCTTACTCAGCAACCTCTTTTTAAAACCTAACATAAATGGTGCCATTTGAACCCGGGAAAGGCTTAAAGTCAGGATAGGAGGTGGGATTCCTCTCCTTTTTTTTTTTTCTTTCTTTTGTTTGTTTTTCCCTTTTTTGCTCTGAGGAATACTACAGTTCTGAAGGCCTTTTGGGAACCAGTCTGTCTGCTGTGGACAAAGTGAATCAATTCCTTGCTGGACTCTGCATCTACCCCCATGCTTGTACATTTTGGTGAGTGAATTACTCTCTAAGGTTTCTCGGTCCCTCAGTCTCTCTCCAAATGTGGTTCCATGCTGAAGAACCTGCTAGGCCTTTAACTGAAACCCAGTCAAGTCTGGAGCTGAGCACACTTGATTCTGGTTGGTTGGCCACTCCCTCCTAGAGGGCTCAGTGTTAAGTTGTGGGACCACTTCCCTCCAATAAGCCCACCTTCACTCACTGATTATTTTTCTCTCCTACACCCTTAATGGGGAGCTGTGTGTAACTCCAGTGCCTTGAAACCCCTCTGAAATGCCTCCTGTACTCCCTGGATAGCCAGAGCACCTAATTTTTTAGTCTCTTCTCAGATTTAGACAATTTTTGCCTCTGCAATGTTAAACGGTCAGAAGTCTGTTCATTTTCAGGATCTCTTTGCTCTCTGCTAATCATGTCCAACTTCGTGTATCTCTCCCTTTCTTTTCTACAACGTTTTGGATTGTGCCCTGAAGAGTGTAATGAGAGTTGGGTCCCGGGGACCTCCTCTAGCTTCCCTATCAAAGACTAGCCAATCTAGGCTTCATCTATTTGTTCAGGCTTTCTTTGCATACTTTCAGAAATTCACCATCGTGAGTTTGCCATCTTGGCCACATGGTAGGTTCAGGGTTTGGTCCTATCTGACCCATACCTTTCCACCAAGTATACTACTCCTCCATCCATCAATTCTATTGTATCTTGCTAACAACTTGCTCTTTTCTCAGACCCTGGTAACTGAGGCCCAACTATCTGATGTGATTTGTTAGCAAAGATGTCTAAATATTAATGTAAAAAAATTTAGATTTTGAGTTTTGCCTTTTGGTGTTGTGTTATGTATTCTAGTACTGACTACGTGATTCGAAAATATTGGGCATATCTGTGCTAAGATTCTCACATCTAACGAGTTTTGTCATTTCATTTCAGGATATTACTTGGTCAATTCTTGGTAAGGACCAGGTAAACTCTACTTATTCTATTTGATCTCCATGTTATTTAATTGGAAATAATAGAGTTTTCGTGACAAAGATTGCAATTCAAAGCCAACAGGGGCTAAAAAAATCCCTAAGACTCCATCTCCCAACTAACCTGCAAAGAGCCAGGCTGGAAGTATGGCTTAAGATTCTTAACTCTAACCAGCCAAACACTGGAAGTGGTACTATAACTCAAAATGGTAGAGCACTAGCCTTGAGTAGAAGTGCACAGGCACAGTGCCCAGGCCTTGAGTTCAAATCTCCATGAATACTACTCACTGAGACAAGTCATCCCAGAAACGAGCACCTAGACTCAGCCATTCTGGGGAACAAGGGACCATGGAGAGGAGTAAGAAGAGATGATGTCATATCAGCCATTTTGTGCCTGCCCTTTCAAAATTAACCAGAGCCACGCGGAATATAAGTAAGAAGCCTACTATCTAATGTTCATACCTGTCTACCTTTTAGCTGGATGGGAATTCACATTCTTGTCTTTGTTACCTGAATTCTCCTCTACCTAATCACCAGATAGGGACATTTCTACCAACATTTTTCAGCCCCAAATCCTTCCACTTGCCATTTATTTGCTCTCTAATAATTTTTTCCAGGCCCTCAATGCCTCATGAGACTTTCTCTAGACTTCATCCAAGAGACTTGCCTCCGCCAGACTTTATCAAAGGACTCACACTCACCAAGGGACAGCTGCAGCTCACTGCCTTCTCTGGGATGGGACCAAATTCCAGACTTTTACCCCTAATTTCGACACACCTTGTCAGCAGGAATTAGCCAGAGAGGATCAACACCCTATTTCATGATTATTAAAAGGCTGGAATATAAGGTCTGCTTCAGGATAGCGAGCAGATTCCACCCTCCTCCAAGCAAAGTCTCCTCCGAGTACCTGCGTTACCTAGGCAACTGGCACTCCTGGAAGATATCACAACTGCATCTGATGAGGTTATATCTGAAAGTGATGTGGCCACACCTTTCTCCACACATACCCTAGATAAGGCCTAGCTGCTCTTTTTCTCAGGTCTTTTCCAGGTCTTTCCCAGGACTTTCCCAGCCACATGGAGGGCCAACATGGCCTGGTGCCAGCGGGAATGATGAATAAACTTATCCGTTTCCTGAATACCTCATGTTTGTGTGGTTCTTACTAGACCACTCTTTAAAAACCTAACAATCTGGGCTGCAATTCTCAATGTTACTCTATACCTCCTGAAACCCACTTTCACTTCTTCCTTTTACCACAAGTGGATAAAAGAATCTCTTAGGTTTATCTACTTGGAATAGCTTTGAATTACAATTGTCAAACTTGAACCCACCTAGTATGGAGCTGTAAGCCACTGGTGCTCTGCTAGAACTCACTTCTTAATAATAAATATTCACAAAAAGAGGAGAAAACATATTTGTTCAATTACGTATGTATTGCCAGATAAACCAAATCACTTGCTACTAGAAGAGAAAAAGAGAGAAGATAGAAATGAATATGGAGGAGAGAGACATAAAGAAAGAAGAAGGGAAGCGAGGGTAAGTGATAGGAGGGAAGGGGAAGGAAGGATGGAAGAGGAGGGGGGAGCTGAGTATAATTGTCTATTCCTCACCAAGGTATTGTTGAACAATAGTGCCCTTGCATTTATGTAACCAAAGCTTTCTATTTTGGGTAGTAGTAAGCTGAGATATAAAATACAAATTTACGTGTAAAACCTGTTAGTGTGCTTATTCCTGCAGGAAGGAAGCCACAGTTAGGTTACTGTTAGAGACAAGGAAAGAGTAAGCAGTTTAAGTGATTCTGAGAAACAATAATTGATATGCCAGGAATGCTCCCTTGCCCAAGTATTTCTCTTGTTCCCTGCTCCAGTCTTCCTTTCTACAAGGATAGCAGAAACAGGGAGGCTGGGAAGGGATCTGAAGGGGAAACAAAGAAGGAGGCTACAATGCTTGATAAGAAATGTACTCATTATCTTGCCCATGTAATTGTAACCCCTCTGTATAGTATTTTCACAATAAAAATAAATAAAAATTAAAAAAAGAATAGCAGAAACAGAAGAGGAAGTAGATATCTGAGCAATGATCATCTTTCTGTTTACCCTCATCTGTTTACCCTCATCCCCTCAAACAATAAAGCCAAAGGAGACTTAACCTGAATTAGTAGGGAAAATGGGGGGGGGTGGGATTTCATTCTAACTTAATGTGAAAGTTTTAAAATAATTGGGACAGCATTTCAAATATTGAAATAAAACTTTTTCAATTATTAATAAAAAGTAACTCGAAATTTATTGAAAATTTAGAAGACTACAGCACTCACTACATAGTGGATTCTGCATAATTAAAACTGACCCCTGTTTCTACCATCAGAAATTGAAAATCGTCCCTAAACTTCCAATACTAGGTAAATTGTCCTGAATATTCTCTTAAAATGTGTGAATATAATGCAGAAAACATAACTTTAAATTTAGACTGTTGAAGTGATAAGTGATGGACATTCATTATGGATAGCATAATATTGAGAGCATGGAAATTATTTTCCTTCCAAATTCAGTGTGTAGAAAGTGAGAAAGCTCTATTTGATGGCCCTGAAGGTCCAATTCTAAATTTAGGACAGAAGGTGAATAATAAAGGAGACCTATCTCAGGCATTCACAGATTGAAAATGTGGAGAAATAGCCTCATTTATGTAGGTCAAATATGGAAGTGAGGATGTGGCAAGCCCAAAGCCAAATGCCAAAGTAAGAGATATTTTACAAAATACCATGAAGTTGAAATAAGTCTTAAATAAGGAGCTGGGCTTAAAGGGAGGAGGACAGAAGAATGGAGGGGGAAATGTTGGACTAATACAGTCATATCACTCAACGTACATATGTGAGAATATAAGTAGGAAACTTGAAGGGATAGGTGGGGTTGGGGAAAGGGAAGGAAGAAAAGTGGAAAGATTTACAATGATCCAGATGTGTTGTACAATGAAATGTACATACACTCTATTCCACACTGACATGATGGAGTGAAACCCCTTTGCACAACTAGTTAAAGATGAAAAAAAATTGGTTTTAATATTAAGAGACCAGAAGCATAAACCTTTAGAGATAAATAACAGAATAGCATTGACATATTGTTGAGGCTTATGCTCTTTTCAATATACAAAATTTGATAAGTGTCAAGTCTGCTGCAAATGTAAATTTTACTTTGCCAATTCTTTTTGCAAATTGCTTAAACTATAGAGAACCAAATTCCAATATCCCTTCACTTCAAATAAAAAAATCTTATAGACCTTTAGTTGTTTTTAAATATCTTAAGGTAATGCACTGGAACTAATTTCATTCCAAATTTAAATTTAAATTTTAAAGCACTAAAGTCATTTAAAATCCTCTCACTCGGGCACAGGTATGGATAGATAACTAATATGGGCAGAATCAGAATTATTCAGACGGTTGTAAATGGATGCTTACCCAGTTTTCTCTCTGGGGGATCATAGAATACTGACTATGCTAATTGGAAAAATTTATCCTTCCCAGGTTTTCTGCATATAAACACTCCATCAACATTTTCTCTTTTTCTAATTTTAATTTTATTTTTTGTGAACATACTGGACAGAGGGGTTAAAATTACATGGGCAAGACAAAGAATATATTTCTTATCAATCATTGCAGCCTCCTCCTTTGTTTACCCGTCACATCCCTTCCCAGCCTCCCACCCCCACCCCAGCAATTCCTCCCCCCCTCCCGGACCAAAGTTGTAAAGTCCGTTTTTGACATGACAACTTGTACTTCTCATAGTTAGATCCGGTCCACCTGTATCCTTAAACGACTTTTTTTTTTTTTTTTAATTTAAATTTTTATTTTTTGTGAACATAATGTACAGAGGGGTTACAAGTACATGGGCAAGATAATGAGTACATTTCTTATCAAGAATTGCAGCCTGCTCCTTTGTTTACCCTTCACATCCCTTCCCAGCCTCACCTCGCCCCCCCACCCAAACCCACACCCCCCAAAGTTGTAAAGTTAGTTTTTGACATGACGACTTGTACTTCTCATAGTTGCATGGGGTCCACCTGTATCCTTAAACGACTTGTTTTTCCCCATCTCCTCCACAAATTATACAGACATCAAATATAGTGAAAGCAGGGGTTGTACTGTGGGGGAGGGACATGCAAAGCAACAAAGAAATAATCTTATATATATGTTAGAAACAGTCACATGAAAAAAAAAACATTTGAATACATATTTTAGGGTTCATTTCCCTAACATAACCTGATCTGAACTTTTCTGCTTGACTCAGACATATACTAGATATGGCAAATAAGGGAAACTGTGGGACCTATGTTTCTTTGGGCCTGGCTTACTTCACTTGATATATTTTTTTCGAAGCCTTTCCATTTCCTAACAAATGGGGCAATGTCATTCTTTCTGATGGAGGAATAGAATTCCATTGTGTATATATATCACATTTTCTTGATCCATTCATCTACTGAGGGGCATCTGGGTTGGTTCCATATCTTAGCTATGGTAAATTATGCGGGAATAAACATAGTTGTGCTATTAGATTTAGTGTGGTCTTGTTTGTAAACATTTGGGTAAATGCCCAAAAGTGGGATTGCTGGGTCATAGGGGAGCTCTATGTGAAGTCTTTTGAGGAACCTCCATACTGCTTTCCAAATTGGTTGAACAAGTTTACACTCCCACCAACAATGAAGTAAGGTTCCCTTCTGTCCACATCTCCTCCAGCATCTGTTGTTGTTAGAGTTCTTGATTATAGACATTCTAGCTGAGGTGAGGTAGTAATTCAATGTTGTTTTGATTTGCATTTATTTTATGGCTAGGAAGGTTGAGCATTTCTTCATGTGTATGTTGGCCATCATTCTTTCTTCTTCAGAGAAGTTTCTCTTCAACTCTTTAGCCGACTTATTTATTGGGCAGTTGATTCTTTGAGGATTTGTTGTTGGGGGATTTAATTTTTTGAGCTCTAAGTATATTTTAGATATGAGAGCCTTGTCCGTTGTATGGCTAGTGAAGATCTTTTCCTAATCTGTGGGCTTTCTATTGATCTTGCTAGCTATGTCCTTTGCCATGCAGAAGCTCTGCAACTTCATGCAATCCCATTTGTCCAACCTTTCTATGATTTGTTGTGTTTTCGGGTCTCTACCCAGAAAATTTCGGCCTGAGCCAAAGAGGCCTAGGGTTTCTCCTATTCCATCCTGTAATGTTTTCAGAGTGTCTGCTTTGACTCCGATGTCTTTGATCCATTTGAAGTTGATTCTGGTGCAGGGTGATATATAAGCATCTAGTTTTAGTTTTCTGCAAGTAGTTAACCAATTTTGCCAGCACTATTTACTGAAGAGGCTGTCTTTCTTCCATTCTATTATTTTAGCTCCCTTTTCGAAGATTAGTTAGCTATAGGTCTGTAGGTTCATTTCTGGGTTTTCAATTCTATTCCATTGGTCCTGAGGTCTGTTCTTATGCCAGGACCAAACTCATTTGATTACTATGGCTTTATAGTAAAGTTTGAAATTTGGCATGGATATTCCACCAGCAGTGTTCTTTCCGTTGAGGAGCGTTTTTGCTATTCAGGGTCTTCTATTGTTCCATATGAATTTTTGGATTGCCTTTTCTATTTCCTTGAAGAATGAAGTTGGAATTTTGATAGGTATCGCATTGAGTTTGCAGATAGCCTTGGGAACTACAGCCATTTTCACGATGTTAATCATTCGAATTCAGGAGCATGGGATGTTTTGCCATTTTCTAAGTTTTGTTTGGATTTCCTATTTCAAGATTTTAAAGTTTTCATCAGAGAGTCCTTCATTTCTTTGGTTAAGTTAATTAATAGGTATTTTATTTTTTGAAGGGCTATGACAAATGGAGTTACTTTCTTAATTTCAGCCACACTTTTCTCATTGTTGGCATACAGAAAAGCCATTGATTTGGGGGGGTTAATTTTATACCCTGCTACTTTGTCAAAATTTTGAATCAGCTTGAGTAACTTGGGAGTGGAGTCCATGGGATTCTTTAAATACAAGATCATGTCATCTGCAAATGGGAGAGTTTTATTTCTTCTGTCCCTATTTGGATCTGCTTTATGTTTTTGATCTTGTCTTATTGCTGTAGCTAGGCATTCTAATACTAGATTGAAGAGAAGTAGAGAGAGTGGACATCCTTTTCTTGTTCCTGAGTTAAGAGGAAATGGCTTTAGTTTTTGACCATCATGTATAATGCTGGCTGTAGGTTTGTAATATACAGCCTTTATTGTATTGAGGAATGTTTCATGGATTCCTAATTTTTCTAAAACCTTCATCAAAAAGGGGTGTTGGATCTTGTCGAATGCTTTTTCTGCATCTATTGACATAACCATGTGGTTCTTATCTTGCTCCGGTTGATGTGATGAATGATATTAATGATTGGCGTATATTGAACTAGCTTTGCATCCCTGAAATGAATCCTGTTTGATCGTGGTGTATGATTTTTTTGGATGAATTGTTGAAGTCGATTGGCCAAAATTTTTTTGATAAGTTTTGCATCAATGTTCATCAAAGAAATGGGTCTATAGTCCTCTTTATTTGATGAGTCCCTGGCTGGTTTTGGGATGAGCGTTATGGTGGCTTCATAGAATGTGTTTGGTAGTGAACTTTCTCTTTCAATTTCATTGAAGAGTTGGAGGAGTATTGGTTTGGGCTCGGTTTTGAAGAACTTGTAGAATTCTGTAAAACCATCTGGTCCTGGACTTTTCTTAGCTGGGAGGTCTCTGCTTGCTCTTTCTATTTCAATGCTTGATATGGGCCTGTTAAGCTGGTTTAACTCATCTTGGTTTAGTTTGACATGTCAATATTTGCTAGGAAAAGGTCCATTTCTGTCAATTTCTCAAACTTATTAACATAAAGTTTTGAGAAATATTCCCTTATCATGTTCTGAATCATGGTTTTTTCTGTGGTTCTGTTTCCACTCTCATCTCTGACTTTATTAATTTGGGTGTGTTCTCTTCTTTTTCTGATAAGATTTGCTAAGGGGCTGTCAATTTTGTTAAGTTTTTCGAAGAACCAACTCTTTGTTTTGATGATTCTTTTGATAGTTTTTTGGATTCTAATTCATTTAATTCTGATTTAATTTTAATTATTTCTTTCTGTCTACTGGATTGGGGTTTACCTTGCTGCTGTTTTTCAAGGAGGTTCAGATGTCTCATTAAATTGTTGGTTTCAGATCTGTCCAATTTGTTGATTTAGGAGCTGAGAGCTATAAACTTGCCTCTGAGTAATGCCTTTGCTGTGTCCCAGAGGAGCTGGTAATTTGTGTGCTCATTTTTGTTGAATAGCATGAACATTTGAATTTCCTTTCTAATCTCTTCCATGACCCACTCGTGATTCAGCAGTGTGTTCTTCAACCTCCATGTGTTACTGGACTATCTTTTTGTTTGTTTGGGAGGTTCTCTGCTAGGATCCTGTTAAAAAAAAATTCCTAGACCATTAACTTCTGTTTCTAGGTGATCCTCTATACCCATTATCCTTAGATTAGGCCTTCTGATGGTGTCTTCCAAGTGTTGGATAGATCTATCATATTTCTTTGACTTGTCTTAGATGGTTGTATGTTCTTTCTCTATAATATCTAGGCTATATTTAATCCCCGAGATTCGATCTTCTGCATGGTCTAACCTGCTGTCAAGACTTCTACTTTGTTTTTTTAGTTCTTTTCCTTCTAATTGGTCAGCTTTGATGACTTCAAATTCTTTGTTGAAGCTTTGTTTTAGATCTTGTATGGACTTCTTTACTTCCTTAATTTGGTGTTCAGTGTTTATTCTCAAATCACTTAGTTGATTGGTTATGGTTTTCTTGGGCTCCCATTCCTTCTGTTGGTTTACATTCAGGATTCCCTTTGTGGTTTCCCTGACTTCCTTCACCTCTTTATTAATGGATTCCATGAATCCCCTTAATGATCTTTGTGTATTCTCATCTTGCTCTCTCAATTCTTGTATTACTCTTTGGTTAGCTTCCTCCCGTTCATGCTATTCTTGTAGTTCTCTTTGAGTGTTCTCATGTTCTTCAGGCCATTCCTGCCTTTCTCTTTGAGGATTTTCAAGTTGTTCCCACAAATCCTGTATCAGTTTTTGAGTAGCTTCCTCACGATCATGATATTCCTGTATAAAGCTTTGGATTGTCTCCTCTCTATCCCTATCACGCTTATACAGAGTTCATTGTATATTTTCAATCTTTTCATTAATCATGTTTGCCATCAGTGTTTGTAGAGCTATTTGGGAACTCTCCTCTGGATTATTCATTATCTGTTCTGTCCCCTGATTATCATGAGTGGGAGTGGAGTTACCCTGACTTTCCTTTTTTCTTGTGGTTTTCCGGCTTACTCTGCCCATTTGGGATGAAAGTAACACCAGTTTTGTGCTAGAACACTAACTTAAGGCAAGAATCAACCAAAGTCTGAATTTGCACAATCAATAGTCTGCAGATACAATCTAGTTCAACAGATACTTCTATTCAACATCAAACAACTATATATTAATGGGCTACGAACCGCAAAGAATAATTTGGTAAACCAGAAATTATTAGGTTAGGGGGAGATGTGGGTAAAAAATAGGAATAGAGTGATATGGGAAGGTACAGGGAGAATTAACTAAGTCCTAGTCTCAAAGCAGGAAATAGGTTAGATAGGATGAAAGCAGAGAGAGAGAAAACAAGAAGAAATGGAAAGGGAAAAAAAAGGCACCAGAAAAAATAGAAAAATAAAAGTTAATAATATGCAGATTCAAGAACAATCTATTTAAAGAACGTGAATATGTTGAGGGAAGGGGAGGGATATATAAGAGATGTGAAAAATTTAAAATAAAAATACTTAAAATATTATATAGGTATAAAGAGGTATTACTGCTATTAAGGAATTTAAGTCTCAGAAGTTTTGAATTGAGTGATAAATTTGTGGATTAAGTGTGTACACAATGGGGGATAGGGTCTAATAGTCAAATATGGGTTTATCTGAGGATGTGCAGAACAACAATTAAGTCCCATAAAGAGGAACAAAAGAGAGGAAAAGGTGAAAAGGATAAGGAAGAAAGAACAAAAAGATCAGAAGTTCAGTCGAGCTAAGCAAAAAAAAAAAGAAAAATTTTTTTTAAAAGAAGAAAAAAAAGACAAAGAAAAACGCACAAACACATGTATCCCTAAAATAAAGATTATAAGGGGGAAAAAAGTTACTAGAAAACAATTTTTTTCAAAAAAGGTCAAAATTTAAAATTAAAAAAAGTTTTAGAAAATAAAAAAAATTTGTAAAAGTTATATAAAAAAAAAGAAAAGGAAAAAAAAGTTCTTTGATTTTTTGGGGGGAGGGTTGGGAAAAATCCTATATCTCCCTTGTGCCTGTAATCAGCCTCTGGTTGGAGTCTCTGGTCTGTTTGTGGTCCTGTGGCTTGGTTGGTTTCTAAATTCAGTTTGTTTAGACAGGCAGAAAAATACTCTGCTTTACCCAGGATTTTTCAATCCTCCTCATAAGTTAGTTCAATGGGAGGGGAGTGTGCTTTGAGTATCACAAAAGAGGGAGATGGCTTTTTCCTCAAGTTTGGAGATGCTGTGATGAGGTTATGTTCTGGGTAGAGTTGAGACCTTTCAGCAAACAGTAGCCTTCCCTGGGCATAGTTTGTGAGAAACTCACAGAGCACAGCCTGGAGCCAGTCTCAGGGATTCTGTTTATTGAATTTTAGTTGATTTTCCAGACTGCTAAAGGGAGGGGCAGCCTCTGGCTCTGATTACCCGATGAAGAAAGCCACTCCTAGGGCTGGTGCCCGAACTGGGTGACTTTTACCTGAGTAGAGCTGAGTATGGCAGGTCACGACGTTGTTAAGTTATTGTGACCTGTTAAATGACCGTAGTTTTATTCTAAGGCCTGAGTTGGAGCTAGCAACTCCGCGGAGCTTTGTTGGTATCCAAGATGGAGATCTCCGGTACTGGGGGGGAGGGGTGGCCTTCCCTCCTCTGTTCCCTGAGAAGGAGTGAGGAAGTGCGGCTTCTACTCATGCTGAGTCTTGGTTCCTGGGTCGTCTCTGGTCTGCGAACTGCAGGATGAAGATGTCTGCTCCTTGTTGGTTCTTACTGGTGTTGAGTTGAATCCGCTTGCCCTCCGAGTCTGGCTCTTTCGTCCCTGTTATGCCTCCACTTCTCCTTTGCCATCTTCCTGGATCCCTGTCCACGACTTGATTTTCCCCATCTCCTCCACAAATTATACTGACATCAAATATAGTGAAAGTAGGGGTTATACTGTGGGGGATGTACATACAAAGCTACAAAGAAATAATCTTATAACTGAAAGAAAAACAGTTAAATACTTATCTAAGTATTCTTTTTCCTAACATCACATTATCTGACTTTTCCTGCTTGAATCATACATATACTAGATATTGCAAACAAGGGAAACCATGGGACCTTTGTGTATTTGGGCTTGGCTTACTTCACTTAATATAATTTTTTCCAAGCCTCTCAATTTCCTAACAAATGGGGAAATGTCATTCTTTCTGATGGAGGCATAGAATTCCATTGTGTATATAGACATGACAGAAAGGTGAGGGAAAACCTTTTATACTTCAGTGAGGTTGTGGCTTGTGTTTCACAAAGTGTTATGAAAGCTATCCATGAGAAATTTAGCAGCTCTATTTCTAAAAAGTACTTGCATGTTTACACTTTCTGATAAAGTCTCAATTCAAGTACTTCTCCTTGGACTTCAGTACTATTCAATGATGCTGTGTCAGCTTTTTGTTACATTTTGCAGACCAGTCTTGGTGATGAAATTTGTGCTTCCAATTCCATCCACAAAATGCAGACAAAAATTATCTGAAAATATTTGTATCTGTGGACAGTGCATATACTTTTATTTTTATTACAAACATAGAATGAAGTACAAATTTTCATAGCAATTACACTGCACTAGGTTGTGGGCAGATTCTAATGTAAATAATAACTGTGTTCATGTAGAGTATTTGAGTATCCGATGTTTTAATATGCCGGTGGTCCTAAAACCAATACCTTACTGATATTGAGTGACAAATACAACTTCCTATTAGTACAAAAATTTTCCTTGTATCTTTTATGTATATATATATATATATATATATATATATATATATATACACAGATATAGATAGATAGATAGATAGATAGATAGATAGATAGATAGATAGATAGATAGATAGATAGATAGATAGATAGATATTTATATTGTAAAGATACTGTACAGAGGGGTTACAGTTACATAAGTAAGGTAATGAGTACAATTTTTTTTTTGACTATTGGTCATGGGCTTGAACTCTATGCCTGAGCACTGTCCCTCAACTCTTCAGCTCAAGGCTATCGCTCTACCACTTGAGCTACAGTGCCACTTCTGGTTCTCTGGTGGTTTATTGGAGATAAGAGTTTTACGGACTTTCCTTCCCTGGCCGCCCTTGAACCACGATCCTCAGACCTCAGCCTCCTGAGTTGTTAGGATTACAGGCATGAGCCACCGGCACCTGGCATGAGTCCATTTCTTATTGAGCATTTTTACCCCATCCTTTGTTTTCCCCTACTATCCCTTCTCTTCACACCTCGTCAACTCATCCCTCCATCCATTCTCTGATAAAGTGTCTTATTATTACATTATTATTATCTCATTATTACAATGGGTCAACCTGAATCCTATCTTTGTATATTAAATGAAGAAATGCTGGCTTGATTTATGCTGATTCTACTTGTGTAGACACAAGTAAAATCAGTCACCAAGTCCAAGAGCATATAAATGAAATGTACACCTTTTTTGTCAGTTGATTTAGTTGTGTTCTACACATTTATTGACAGGTTACAAATTATTCTCAAACTTTAATATGTTAAAAATAATCTCTTCGTTTCTTATTTTCTTAGCCAGAAAATCAGCAAGACCTCAGTCAGCATTTCTCTCATAGGAATTTTCACATGAGTTGGTTACCTGTTGACCTGAGGTCCAGTTTTATGCGGACTCACTAATCTGCTTAGGAATTGATGCTGGCTGTTGGAAAAGAATTCAAAGAAGGATGCCATTTAAAGGCTTATAATTTTATTCTTTACCATTATATTCTCCTGCTACTTTGGTTGTTGAGAGTGTGTATAAGAGCAAGCATTCCGTGGGCATCAGGGAGATACCACATGATCTTTACATACTGACATTTCCGAGTAACTTGCTATCACGTATACTGCATTTTGCAATTCCAATCTGTCAAAACCTACCAGTTTTAAGAGATAAGAGGAGTGGTAAAAGAACTCTTAGAGACAAATACATCTTGAACATATTTTGTTCCAAGCATTCCATCTAAGGCATTTTCAGCAACTAATGAAACTTGCGTTGGCTGTAATTATGTGTCTTTCTCCATGTGTGCATGTATTCATGTGTATATGTATATGTGAATTTGTGTGTATAGTAACATATATGTGTACAATATAAGGGCATATACACACATATATGAATATATAAATAAATATACATATACAAATATATATGCATATATATCTTTGTTCAGTGACTTAATCTATAGTTCCCAGAACATTGTCATTCTCACAAAGTGTTCATAATAAACTGCTCTGAGGACCTGTGCTCTATTGTACTCATTTCCACCATTACCTTCTTTTTCATTCCTGTGAACAACTTCGGTCTATTTTCCACAGGAGAGCTTTATTTTCATTACATGTAGTTACAAACAGATAATCAAAGACAAAGGTTGTTTGTAAAAGAAAAAGAACTTTTAGGTCACAGGTTAAAATATCTTTTTTTGGGGAGGGGGTCCAGTCTTGGTGCCTGAAGTCTGGGCCTGGGAACTGTCCCTCAGCTCTTCAGCTCAAGGCTAGCGCTCTATCACTTGAGCCACAGCGCCACTTCTGGCTTTTTTTCTTTTTGCTTATGTGCTGCTGAGGAATCGAACCCAGGGCCTCATGCATGCAAGGCAAGCACTCTACCACTGAGCCCCCTTCCTATCCCACGTTAAAACATCATATCCATCCAAATGATTCCTATGAGATGAAATTTGTAATAGTAGTAAATGTGAAAAGGAATTCCTAGACCTGTTGTTTTGCCATTTAGAATATCAAAGAATAATATCACGTCACTCAAAATTCTTAACGAATGCAAGGGAAGATGTTAGTCCCCATCATGTTCCCACAAAGCGAGTGGATCCTCAAGGATAATAGTAGACCAGCAGAAATTCTATGTAGCAGACATGGAGCATGAAAGAGAAAGAGAGGAAATGAGAGAGCGTGAAAGAGGGAGAAATATCATGATACTGAAAGTGCATAACAGATAAAAAAGAGCTGTACATGAATATTCATACTGTTATCTTTAGACTCTACATGTACATATAAAATGATTCTAATAAAAATTAAAAATGACTCAGAAGTAATTAAAAATGCTAACACAATTTTCACATTAACAAACTCTCAGAGATATTTCATGACTTTGAAAAGAAAAAAGTGGCTGGGGTTAGTATAAATTTAGAAGTATAACAATACACAAAAATATGAAAAGATATTCATATATTTCATTATATAACCCAAAGCAGAAAGAAAATGTTGTTTAGATGAATCTTTAAAACCCAGTCTATCAGGAGCTGGGATGGTGGCTGTTGTAGAGTGCCTGCCTTGCATGCATGAGGCCCTAGGTTTGATTCCTCAGCATCACATAAGTAGAAAAGGACGGAAGTGGTTCTGTGGCTCAAGTGGTGGCACTAGCCTTGAGCTGAGGTACAGCAACCAGGCCCCAGAGTTCAACCCCATGGCCAACAAAATCAAAGTAAAAAACAAAACAAAACACAGTCTCTCACTTTTGTGACCTCAACTCTGTAATATCACTGCTTCAGCCTAGGGCTAAGATTTTAAGTGTGGACATTTATCATCCCTCCTTATTCTGACTGTACTTGATAATTTTTAATCAATATTTTGTTCTTAATTTTGCTTTTTGTAAATTCACATGCAACTATAAAAAATGGTTTGGCCATCCCAGTAACCTTCTCAAAGTACCTCCTGATGATAGAGAACAAAAGGTTTTATTATATTACAAGGGAAACAATACTACAAATAAAGAAACACAATAACTAAATATTAATGATTAATAAAATAAAGTACCAAAGAATTACCAGTGTTTTCAGTATTTGAAGTGTACTTACATATTTGATTTTACTATTCTCACATTCCTGTACATTTAACACTGAATAAGATTATGATATTCAACAAGAGTTTTAGGCTATGTGTAGTTTTTAAAGTTACCCACTAAGATTGCTTTTTATGACTCATCTCATCATTTGTATATGTATATGTATATGGCTTATATCATCATTTGTTCCTCACTAACATATAAAGTAAGGAAGCCCTAAAGTTTTAAGAGAAACTATGCAGTTAACAAAGTCTTAACTCTTCACTCTGCTTCTTTACACTAAGACTTTGCAACATCTCATTAGTAATGTTTCTCTAAACTGAAATGTAGTTTTTAGTAGCATATGTCTGCTACCATAAATCTTAAATATTTATAGAAAAGTTGTATGACCTGACAAACAATCCTAATTTTGGCCTATATAAGCAAATTCCCAAAATTAAATATATTTAAAACATTAAAACTTTTAAAAACCCTTAACACTTGCCGCAGTGTTCATTATGACAGGTGCCTTATACAGAATAATTGAATTCGTCCTCCTACACATCTCTTTTTTAATTTTTATTTTTTGTGAACATACTGTACAAAGGGGTTACATTTACATGGGCAAGATAATGAGTACATTTCTTATCAAGCTTGCAGCCTCCTCCTTTGTTTACCCTTCACATCCCTTCCCAGCCTTCCTCCACCCCCCCCACCTGATTTCACCCCCCTCCCCCGATCTTACACATCTCTTGAACAACAATATCTGGGATTATTTTGTTTTTGATGTGTCAATCTTGGCTATTCTTAAATGTGTGCTTATGTAAGAAGTACATGGTTCTAAAATTTCACTAGAATTCTTCAAAACTTACTTTTCTTTGAATTGTCTAGTTTAAGAAAATCAATTACACTTTATATATAAAAAGTGCTCTGTGCTCAATTCAGCAGCACATACACTAAAATTGGAGCAGTACAGAGAAGATTAACATGGCCCCTGCGCAAGGTTGATATGCAAATTCTTGAATCATTCCATATTTTTACAACTAAAGATGCTGGAGAGGATGTGGCCACAAGGGAACCTTACTTGATTCTTGGTTGGAGTGTTAACTTGTTCAACCACTTTGGAAAGAAGTTTGGAGGCTCATCAAAAGACTCCATATAAAGCTCCCCTATGACCAAGCAATCACACTTTTGGGGATTTACCCAAATGATCACAAAGAAGACCATACTAAAACTACCAGAACAACTATGTTTACTGCAGCATTATTTACAATAGCTAACATATGGAGCCCACCCCGATGGCCCACAGAAGATGAATGGATCATGAAAATGTGGTATATATACACAATGAAATTCTATGCCTCCATGAGAAAGAATGACATCGCCCAATTTGTTAAGAATTGGAAAGACTTGGAAAACAAAATTTATTCAGTGAAGTAAGCCAAGTCCAAAGAAACATACGTCCCATGGTTTCCCTTATTTTCCACAGCTAATATATGTCTGGATAAGCAGAATAGATCAGAAGCTATGTGCATATCAGATAAGATGATATTACAGGAAATGAACCAGACAAGTGTTTTTTTTTTGTTACTTGCTATTGTTTCTAAGATACTTATAATGTGTGATGTGATTTTTTTTTTGTTCCTTTATATGTTCCTCCCCTATGCTCTAATCCATGTTTTCACTGTATTTGAAGTTGGTGCGCCTACACCCTGTGTATACGTTTCTCTAATTTGGGGAGGGGAAAGGGAAATACAAAATTCTTAAACAAGGATACAGGTTGAGATGCACAAGACACTATCTTGAAAAATGAACTTTACAATTTAGGCAGGGGAAGGGGGAGGGGAGTGTATTTGTGGAGGTGGGAGGGAAAGGATGGTGGAAGAAAAAGAAAGGAAGAGGTAACAATGCTAGTTAGGAAATGTACTCATTATTTGCTCATATAAATATGACACCTCTGTACAGTTATTTTTACAGGTGGACCCATTGCAACAATGAGAATTACAAGTCATTATGTTGAAAACGAACTTTACAATTTTGGTGGGGGGAGCGGGGAGGATTGGGTGGGAGGGCTAGGAGGATGGGAAGGGATTGGAAGGGGAAACAAAGGAGGATGCCACAATGCTTGATAAGAAATGTACTCAGGATGTGAAGGCTAAACAAAGGAGGAGGCTGCAATGCTTGGTAAGAAATGTACGCATTATCCTGCCCATGTAATTGTAACTCCTCTGTACATTATGTTCACAAATAAAATAAAATTAAATAAAAAAAAGAAATGTACTCATCTTGCCCATGTAATTGTAACCCCTCTGTACAGTATTTTCACATTAAAAAAACAAAAACGTATAAAAATGTTCTGATATAGAAGTTTATTTCCTCTATTTTACCCGATAATATCTTTAACAATGAAATTAATGCAGAACACTGATATGCTGATTTGAAGGTATTTTGAATAAATGTGTGTGGGGGGAGTGTGTGTACACACACGCATGCACACATGCACACATGCATATGCTTGTGCATTGGCATGCTCAGAGTTTGAAATCAGGGCTTCAAGGTCTTGCTAGGCCTTTCCTCTCTTGATTGATGAGCTAATATATGAGCTACATCTCCATTCCTGGCTCTTTGCTAGTTCATTATAATTTCTGAAAAATAATCTCATGAATTTATTCTGCCCTGAGTGGCTTCAAACAGTTATCCATAGATCTCAGGCTCCTAAGTAGATATCCGGAGTAGATAGGATTAAAGGTGTGACCAGCCACGACAAGGATTTCAGAATAATTTTAAAGGTAGAAGAAAGTTTACTTGATGGGGGCCTGTTTTATCATCTCCTACTTTTAAATCATTTTGGAGTGATTATATGTGAACTTACTTCGTTTTCAGATTCTTAAAAGATAGTAAGTGTTGGTATTTAAAAGTTTTAGTACTTTTTAAAAAAGGATACAGGAGCGATGGGACAAAAGAAATTTGACTATCTTTGGACCTCAATTTATAAGCTCAGCTCTGTGCATGATAACCCAATGTCACCAACACAGTCTGTGTTGGAGACAAAATGTAACAGAAAACAATCACCATGGGCAATATTTGGTATGCTATTATTTATAGGACAATATGAATATTGAATTGAGAGTGTAAGAGAATGGAGAGATTTTACCTCCTTTATTTGTATTGCTAAAAGTCTTTTGGAGACTGTGACTCATTTCCTTCCTCAGTGTGTGTCTTTGGGCCATGCACTTCTTGCCTTTAATTACAATTTTTCCCAACTCTAAAATGATAATAACATTAGCATTATAGCAAATGTCATCTTAAGAATTGAGAGAAATAAAACTTGCAAAATACTTAACATAAACTTCTGTGAATGAGCTTTGAGTTTAGCCAAAATTTTTTAATACTAAATAGAATGCAATAATATTACAGAAAACATTACAGGTAGTGAGCAACCAGAAGGAATGTGATCTATTGACCATGCTCTGCTTCCAAGGAAGCCAGGTGTACAAAGTGTCATGCTTTAAATCAAACTGGTTATCTTATGTCTTGGTAGTGTAAAAGTATCAAGGACAGAATAATGAAGGAATGTTGTAGACTGAGGTAAAGTCCATAGGATAATGTGCAAAACTGATAAAACATAAAAGTACCTGAGCAGTATATTGTGTTTTATATTATTTAAGTTCCATTGCAAAGATAGGGAATACCTCGAACAATGAATTCTCTTTTTGATATCCTATCATAGGTCCTTAGCAGGCTGAACTCTTTCTTCATTCTTGTTGAGGCATTATCAAATGAGAAGAAATGTATCTTTTGTTTGCTTCCTTCAATTTATTCTTCAATTTGAAATCTGAACTACTTGACACTGAAAGAAACCAAGGTAAATTAGACACACAGGCTTTGGAAAGAACAATTAACATAAAATAAATAAAATACACATAGCTTTATGAAAGGTCTAACTAAATTGAATTATATAGTCTAAAGCGTAAACAGAAAATGATATAAGCAATATAATGTTGTAGAAAGTTGGAAAATGTAAAGAGTTGCTTAATTTTTTCCTTTCTCCTCCCTTGAATTAATTATTGATTTTGTATAAAGAGATTAAAGATGAGATTAAGAAGAAATGATTAAAATTCAAAAGAGTTCTGGGAAGATGGTAGGGGAGAAGGTGGAGTCTAAACAGGCTCTCTCATAGAAAGCAGTTTAAGTATTCCAGTGAACAGTCCTAAGTAAAAGAATCACACCAAGGGTGCCATCACAGTACAGAGAGTTTGGCCAGAGAGGGAAAATCCAGGCAAGGGGACAGGTCCGTGCACTTGCCAGCAGGCTCCGCTGCGGTTGTGGCGGGTGCTGGAGCAGCCATAGCCATCAAACATGAAAGACAGAGAGTCTGGGACGAAGGCCCCAGATCAGCAGGCTAGGGGATTCTACACAACACCAGCAAGAACTGACAAGGAACAGACATCTTCATCCTGCAGATCGCAGATCAGAGACGACCCAGGAACCAAGACTCTGGCATGAGTAGAAGCCTGACATCCTCACTCCTTCTAAGGGAGCAGAGGAGGAAAGGCAACCCCTCTTCTCCCCACTACTGGAGATCTCCATCTTTTATACTGATAAAGGCCTGGCTGAGCAGCTAGCTCCAACTCAGGCCTTGGAAGAAAACAAGAGTCATTTAGCAGATCACAGGAACCTGACCTCACCTGCCAGGCTCAGCTCCACCCAGGGAAAAGTCATCCCACCCAGGCAGAGAAAGCTCTGCCCTCCTCAAGTGTTGATTTCTTCACAGGCTAAACAGAGCCAGAGGCTGCCCCTCCCTACAGCAGTCTTGACAATCAACTGAAATTCAGTAAACATAAACCCTGAGAATGTCTCCAGGCTAGGCTCTGTAAATGTCTCAGAAGCTAGCCCCTCAGGGAAACTCTACTGCTTGCTGAAAGGCCTCCACTCTACCCAGAACCAAGCCTCAACAGAGCATCTCCAAACTAGAAGAAAAAGCCATCTCCCTCTTTTGTGATACTCAAAGCAGATCTCCCTCCCATTGAACTTGCCTGGGAGGAGGATCACAAAATTCTGGTTAAAGCAGAACATTTTTCTTCCTGCTCAAACAAACTAACTTAAGAAACCAATCAAGCCACAGGAAAATCAAACACCACCATCAGACCAGAGACTCCAACAAGAGATTGGTTACAGACACAAGGGAGATACAGGATCTTCCCACTCCCTCCAAAAAATCAAAGAACTCATTTTTTGTACCTTTTAAAATTTGTTTAAATTTTTTGTTTTCATTTTTAATTTTAAAAAATTGTTTGCTGTTAACCTTTTTTTCTTCCTCTTATAATTTTTATTTTGGGAGAATATCTGTGCGCGGGCATGTGTGTGTGTGTGTGTGTGTGTGTGTGTGTGTGTGTGTGTGTGTGTTAGCTCTACTTAACCTTTGATCCTTTTTTTCTTTCTCATTCTTTTCACTTTTTTCTTCTTTCGTTCTTTTTTGCGTGACTTAATTAAGTTCTGCTCATCCTCAGATATACGAATAGTTGATTATTAGACCTTATCCCCCGTTGTGTACACAATCCAGAAATTTATTACTCAACTCAAATCCTCTTTGATTGAAGTTTCTTAATAGCAGTACTACCTCTTTATACCTGTATAATATTTTCAACATTTTTTTTACTTTTTCGCATCTCCTTTCTATCCCTCCCCTTCTCTCATCCTATCCCTCTTCTATGAATATTACGTTGTTAAATTTGCATAAATTTTAAGTGTTTCAATAAATAACTTTTAATATTTGTTTTTCTATTCTTTCTTGTCTCTTTTTTTCTTTTTCTTATTTTTTCTTCTTTTTTTCTCTCTCTTCTATCATTCTATCCAAACTATTTCCCTTATTGAGATTAGGACTTAGTTAATTTAACTCTCCTTTTTACCTTTCCACATCCCTCTATATCTCTTTTTACCCACATCTCTCCCTAAACCTTATAATTTCTGGTATGTCAAATTATTCTTTGCTGTTCATAGCCCATTAGTACATAGTTGTTTGATATTGAATAAAATGATCTGTTGAAGTAGATTGTATCTGCAGACTTTTGACTGTGCAACTACAGACTTTGGATGATGCTTGTCTTAAGATAGTGTTCTAGCACAAAACTGGTGTTACGTTCATCCCAAATCGGCAGAATAAGCAGAAAAACACAAGAAAAATGGCAAGTCCGGGTATCTCAACTCCCACTCATGATAATCAGCGGACAGAACAGATAATAAAAATCCAGGGGAGAGCGCCCCAAAAGCTATACAAACACTACTGGTAAACATGGTAAATGAAAAAATTGAAAACCTGCAAAGGACTAAGCTTAAGCATGATAGGGAGAGAGAGGAGGCAAACCAAAGGTCAATACAGGACTATCATGAGCTTGAGACACTTACTCAAAGATTGACACAGGAATTGCTTGAGCAGGTTGAAAACACTCAAAGAGAAATACGGGGATGGCATGAGCAGGCTGAGTTCAGTCAAAGAGATAGACATGCATTGCGTGAGCTGGCTGAGAATAGACAAAGAGAAAGTCAGGAATTGCATAAACGTGAGGAAGCTAAACAAAGATTAATACAGGAATTGAGAAAGCGGGATGAGATAGACAAAGATCTTTAGAGGCATTTAGGGAATCCATAAATAGAGAGCTGAAAGAAGTCAGGAAGTTCACAAAGGGAATGCTGAATGGAACCCAACAGAAGGAATGGGAGTCCAAGGAAACCATAACCAATCAACTAAGTGATTTGAGAATAAACACTGAACACCAAAATAAAGAAGCAGGTTAGACCATGCAGAAGATCGAATCTTGGGGATTGAAGACAGCTTAGATATTATAGAGAAAGAACGTACAAACATCAAGACAAATCCAAGAAATATGACAGATCTATTCAACATTTAGAAGACACCATCAGAAGGCCTAATCTGAGGATAATGGGTGTATTGGAGCACTTAGAGAGAGAAGTTAATGGTCTAGGAAATGTGTTTAACAGGATCCTAGCAGAGAACTTCCCAAACATGCAAAAAGATAGGCCTATTCAGATACAAGAAGCTTTTGGAACTCCAAGTAGACCAGACCAGAACAGGACTTCCCTCCTTCACATAATAATCCACACAGGATCAATTCAGACCAAGAAAAAGATCCTTAAAGTTCTCAAGGAGAAAAGATCAATAACCTATTAAGGGAAACCAATTAGAGTCACCTCAGATTTCTCAGCAGAGACAACCAAAGCAAGAAGAGCCTGGGATAAGGTATGCCATGCCCTAAAGACAAACAATTATAAACCAAGAATACTATACACAGCTAAACTTTCCTCCATAACTGAAGGTCAAATATAAACCTACCATAGCAAAGAAAAATTGAAACAATATATCTCTGCCAAACCAGGCCTACAAAAGATTCTTAAAGATATCCTACACATAGAAAACCAACAAGACCACAATAACGGCCATGAAACTGCACCCAAACTGAGAATACAAGAACATAGGAAGAACCCAGTTGGTACAGCTCGCAAGAAGGTGGATAAAATGGCAGGAACTCCCAAATACCTCTCAGTCCTATCTCTCAACATTAACGGAAGGAACTCGCCAATTAAGCAACATAGACTGCCTAGTTGGATTAAAAAACAAGATCCTTCTATCTGCTGCCTTCAGGAGTCACATCTTGCCCATAAAACAAACACATTTTGAATGTGAAATGCTGGAACAAAATCTACCAAGCAAACGGCCCCCATAAAGAGGCAGGTGTTGCAAGCCTCATATCAGAGAAAATAGACTTCAAATTAAAATCAATGAGAAGAGATAAGGAAGCTCGCTATATACTAATTAAGTGATCCCTCCTTCAGGAGGATATTACAATTCTAAATATCTATTTTCCAAACAACAGAGCACACAAATTTATCTAAGAAAAACTACTTTCCCTCATATGCCACATAGATCCAATGGCATTGATTGTTGGGAACTTGACACACCACTCTCCCCACTAGATAGATGAACTCGGCAAAAACTCAACAGAGAAACCACAGACCTAAAAAACTGCATAGATCAACAAGATTTCACAGACATCTACCGAATATTTCACTCAGCAGCATCAGAATACACGTTATTCTCATCAGCACATGGAACATTTTCCAAAATAGACCACTTTTTAGGTCACAAAGCAAACTTGCCCAAATTCAGAAACATTGCAGTTATACCTTGCATTCTCTCAGACCATAAGGGAATAAAATTAGAACTCAAAACCAAAAGCAACCAAAGAAAGTCCTGTAACTCATGGAGGCTGAACAACACACTGCTGACTCACGAGTGGGAGTTAGAAGAAATTAGAAAGGAAATTCAAATGTTCATGTTATTCAATAAAAAGGAACACACATATTACCAGGTCTTCTGGGACACAGCAAAGGCAGTACTCAGAGGCAAGTTTATAGCTCTGAGATGCTATATCAACAAGTTGAAGAGATCTGAAACCAACAATTTAACGATAAATCTGAGGCTCCTTGAAAAAGAGCAGCAAGATAAACCCCAATCCAGTAGATGGAAAGAAATGACAAAATTAAGTCAGAAATAAATGAATTAGAATCCAAAAAAACATCGAAAGAATCAACAAAACAAAGAGTGGGTTATACAAAAAAAATTAAAAAAAATTGATAGCCCCTTAGCAAATCTTATCAGGAAAAAGAGGAGAATACATACAAATAAACTCAGAGATGAGAATTTTAACATCACCACAGGAACAACCAAGATTCAGTACATTATAAGGGAATAATCCTCAAAATTTTATGTAATAAGTTTGAGAACTTCGCAAAGAAGGAACTTTTCCTGCCAAATATTGACATGTTGTAAATAAACCAAGATGAGTTAAACCATCTGAACAGGCCCGTTTCAAGCAATGAAATAGAAAGAGCAATAAGAGACCTCCCATCTAAGAAAAGTCTAAGACCAGGTGGTTTTACAGTGGAATTCTACAAGGCCTTCAAAGCAGAGCTCACACCAATAATCCTTTAGCTCTTCAATGAAATTTGAAGAGAAAGTTCACTACCGAGCTCATTCTATGAAGCCATCATAACCCTCATCCCAAAACCAGGGAGGGACTCATCAAAGAAAGAGTACTATAGACCCATTTGATTTATGAACATTGATGCAAAAATATCAACAAAATTTTGGCCAATCGATTTCAACAATTTATCAAAAAAATCATGCATCATGCTCAAACAGGATTCATTTCAGGAATGCAAAGCTGGCTCAATATATACAAATCAATTAATATAATTCATAACCTCAACTGAAGCAAGGATAAGAACTGCATGGTTATCTCAATAGATGCGGAAAAAACATTTGACAAGATCCAAAACCCCTTTATAATGAAGGTTCTGAAAAAATTAGGAATCCATGGATCATTCCTCACTACAATAAAGGCTGTATATAACAAACCTACAGCGAGCATTATACTTAATTGTGAAAAACTGAAGCCATTCCCTCTTAACTCAAGAATGAGACAAGGATATTCACTATCTCCACTTATCTTCAATCTAGTATTAGAATGCCTAGCTACAATCATAAGATACAAACATAAAGGGGATCCAAATAGGGAATGAAAAAGTAAAACTCTCCCTCTTTGCAAATGATATGTTATTGTACTTAAAGAATCTCACAGACTCCACTCCCAAATTTCTCAAGTTGATACAAAACTTTGGCAAAGTAGCACGGTATAAAATTAACCCTCAACAATCAATGGCTTTTCTGTTTACCAACAATAAGAAAAGAGTGGCTGAAATTAGGAAAGCAATTCCATTCATAATAGGCCTCCAAAAAAATGACTAGGAATTAAATTAACCAAAAAGTGAAGGACGTCTATGATGAAAAATTTAAAAACCTGAAAAAGGAAATCAAAACAGAACTTAGAAAGTGGTAAAAACTCCCATGGTCTTGCATTGGAAAGATCAACATCGTGAAAATGGCAATACTTCCCAAGACTATCTACAAATTCAATGCGATATTTATCAATATTCCAAACTCCTTCTTCAAGAAAATAGAAGCGGCAATCAAAAATGTCATATGAAACAATAAAAGATGCCAATAGTGAAAATGATCCCTAACAGAAAGCGCAGGGCTAGAGGAATGTCAATACCAAATTTCAAACTCTACTACAAAGCATAATAATCAAAACAGCTTGGAACTGGCACAAGGACAGACCTCAGGACCAATGGAATAGAATTGAAAACCCAGAAATGAACCTACAGACCTATAGCCATCTAATTTTCAATAAGGGAGCTGAAATATAGAATGGACGAAAGACAGCCTTTTCTGTAAATGGTGCTGGCAAAATTGGTTAACTACTTGAAGAGAACTAAGGGTAGATCGTTAGATATCACTATGCACCAGAATCAACTCCAAATGGATGAAAGACCTTGGAGTCAAAGCAGATATTCTGAAAACATTACAGAATGGAATAGGAGAAACCTTAGGTCTCCTTGGCAGAGGCCTAAGTTTTCTTAATAGAGACCCAGAAACACAACAAATCAAGAAAGGTTGGATGAGTGGGATTGCATGAAATTGTAGGGGTTGTGCATGGCAAAGGACATAGCTAGCAACATCAATCGAAAGCCGACTGATTGGGAGAAGATCTTCACTAGCCATACAACAGACAAGGGTCTCATATCTAAAATATACCTGCAACTCAAAAAAAATAAATTCCCCAAGAACAAATCTTCAAAGTAACAACAGCCCAATAAGTAAGTGGGCTAAAGAAAAGGAGAGACTTCTCTGAAGAGGAAAGAAGCATGGCCAATAGACACATGAAGAAATGCTCAACCTCCCTAGCCATAAAAGAAATGCAAATCAAAACAACATTGTGATACCACCTCATCCCAGTTAGAATGGCGATAATCAAGAACTCTAATAGCAACAGATGCCGGAGGGGATGTGGACAGAAGGAAAGCTTACTGCATTGTTGTTGGGAGTGTAAATTTGTTCAACCACTTTCAAAAGCAGTATAGAGATTCCTCCAAAGGCTCCACATAGAGCTCCCCTATGACCCAGCATTCCTACTTTTGGGCATTTACTCAAATGACCCCAAACAAGACTACCAGCATGACTATGTTTATTGTCGAATTATTTACCTTAGCAAAGATATGGAACCAAACCAGATGCCCCTCCACTGATGAATGGATCAAGAAAATATGGTATATATACACAATGGAATTTTATGCGTCCATCAGAAGGAAGGATATTGCCCCATTTGTTAGGAATTGGAAAGACTTGGAAAAAAATTATTTTAAGTGAAGTAAGCCAGGCCCAAAAAAACATAGGTCCCATGGTTTCCCTTATTAGCAATAACTAGTATATGTCTAAGTCATGCAGAAAAGGTCAGATCAGGTGATGTTAGGGAAATGAACCCTAAGATATGTATTCAAATGTTTTTTTTTGTTTCATGCAATTGTTCCTAAAGTATATATAAGATTTTTTTTTTGCTTTCTATGTCCCTCCTCC
The DNA here is from genome assembly GCF_024711535.1 of Dipodomys merriami. Lineage (NCBI taxonomy): Eukaryota > Metazoa > Chordata > Mammalia > Rodentia > Heteromyidae > Dipodomys > Dipodomys merriami. The sequence continues at coordinate 267,822 of NW_027206575.1, forward strand.
ACGGTATAACCCCTGCTTTCATTGTATTTGATGTTGGTATAATTTGTGGAGGGGAAGGAAGAAAAAAATCGTTTAAATAGGAATACAGGTGGACCCATTGAAACAATGAGAGTTACAAGTTATTGTGTTGAAAAACTAACTTTAAACTTTTATGAGGGGAGAAGAGGGGGAGGAAGATTGGCTGGGCGGCACGGGGAGGATGGGAAGGGATGGGAATGGGAAACAAAGGAGGAGGCTACAATGCTTGATAAGGAATGTACTTATTTTCGCATGTAATTGTAACCCCTCTGTACAGTATTTTCACATTAAAAAACAGAAATGATTAAAATTGGACAAAAGTTCGGAATAGACCTGTTTTCCAAATAGCCATGAAAGTAGCCAGTGGGTTTACAAAGTCGTGTTTAACACAACTTCTATGTTGGCTTAATGCTTTTGGAACAGAAGTCATTAGAGAAATGCAATTCAAAATTACTATGATACTACTTCATAACTATTATAACACTTATCCAAAAAATCAAAGGAACCTGGTGTGGTGGTAAAGGCTTGTAATTCCAAACATTTAGCAGGTTGGAATAATAGGATTTTATTCTAAGGCCAGTCTGGGTTACTGCACATAGTACAAACCTGCCCTTAAAAAAAAGGTAATAATGTTGGTGAGAATGTGGATAAAAGAAATTTTCTAGGGCTGGAAAGGTGGCTCAGTGGTAGACTGCTTGCCTTGCATGCCTGAGGCCCTGGGTTTGATTCCTAAGCACCACATAAGCAAAAAGAAGAAATTTTCTACACTCTTAGTCAAAATACAGGTTAATATTCTCGTTGTAGAAAGTAGTATGCGGTTTTCTAGAGAAATGTAAAGTTGAAATATCATCTGACCCACCGATCATGTGTTTATTTCTCTTTCGGTAACTGATAAATATATCTATAGTTCATTGCTATTCACATTATTCACAATAACGGCCAAGATATAAATCGAAGTTAAGGGTTGAACTACAGACTAATAAAGCACTGTGTTGCATGCACAATATATTTTTGTTTCATCTTTAATATAGCAAGAGTCTTTTCCCAGTAGCCACTATTTACAATAACCTGAAAGATGTATTTTAAATGAAAAAAATGTCTTCTGATCTTTGTAAAACCACACACACACACACACACACACACACACACACACACACACACACACCAACCTCAACGATTTAGAGAGAAATGATTTTTTTGTTCCCAAGAATTTTTTTATTGTGAAAATACAATACAAAGGGGTTACAATTACATGGACAACATAATGAGTACATTTCTTGTAGTGCCCACGTTGCTTGACCCCCACCAAGAAGACCAACAAGAGTCAGACGTTCTGAAAAGCAAAATCAAGGTTTTATTTAGAATGGCTACAGCTTGGGCCTCGTCCTACACTCCCACACACTGGAGCCTAGGTGGAGAGCCCTGAGATAAATAAAGATTTGCAGGGCTTATAAAGGCAAACAACCAGGTGTTTGGATTACCACCAAGAGTTCTCTGCTAGCTGAGATAAACAAGCAACTAATGATCACTGCCTCAAAAATGGAGTTACTTTAACGCTTCCTCCCCCCTTGACTTATGGTCCTGAGACAAAATATTGTGGCTCCGGCCCCAAACTTCACTCCAACAGCTCTCGATCTTGACTAGTTCGTCTATGACCATACTCATGTTGTCTTTTGCTATTCCTGAATGGTCAATGTGAAAACAACACTTTTCTCCTAGGACAGCACAAAGTTCCCCTTGTTGTACTGAGCACCTCCCGGGAGTTCGGCAAATGATAATTGAAACAATACCAATAACAATCAGTCCATTTTGCTTTTCTTGAGTTATATATGGAGTGGTTGGGTAGGATGCTTAGAGTCTTCCCATGTTTCCCCATGGTCATCCATGGCAATGGGGTCAGCCAGTCTTTCATGGGTGCAGTGGATCTAAGTAGCAATGCTGTCTACCTTAAGGGCAGTGGGTATAGCCAGAGGTACCATGTAAGGTCCCTTCTACTGTGGTTCCAAAAATCTCAAGTTGTACCTTCGAAAAAACACACAGTCCCCTGGTTTAAACAAATGGGGGGTAGGAATAGAAGCAGAATCATATAATGTTCTAAGCTGGGGCCACCCACTTTTGTGGACAAGCTATAGATAGTCAAGTTTACATAGAAATTCAGTGTCACTCAAATGAGAAAGCAATCCAGTCTGAAGGCTAGGGATAATAGGTGGAGGATGTCCATACATTATTTCAAAAGGAGTACACCCAAAGTGATAGGGTGAATTTCTTATTCTAAACAGGTCAAAAAGATGGAGTGATACCCAGTCTGTGCCAGTCTCCAAAGCCAATTTAGTTAAGGTCTCTTTTAGAGTCTGATTCATTCTTTCTACATGCCCTGAACTCTGGAGTCTATAAGCACGGTGCAATTTCCAATCTGTCCCCAGTGCCACAGCTATCCCCTGACTTACTTTTGAGACCAAGGCCGGTCCATTTTCCGACCTGATGGTGGATGGGAAGCCATATATGGGTAGGATTTCTTCCAGGATCTTCTTAGCCGCGAAGTTCACGATCTCATGCTTTGTTAGGTAGGCTTCAACCCATCCTGAAAAGGTGTCTACAAAAACTAGCAAATATTTATTTCCAACTTTTCCACTTTAAATTTCTGTGAAGTCTAATTCCCAATACACATCTGGCCTATCTCCACGGAGGCAAGCTCCTTTTTTAACCGGTTGATTGGGGGCATTGGTGAGCTGACAGGCTTTATAATTTTTAACAATGTCCTCATTGAGTTGATTTCCTTGCTTAATTTTTACTTCTGAGTGTTGGAGCAAGTCCTGCATTCTTTGGGTTCCCATGTGAGAGGCCTGATGCATTCTCTTAAGAATCCCCTTGCCCAATCTTTGTGACAAGATAAGTTTCCCCTCACCAGTTCTACACCAGTCTTTATTTTCTTCTCTGCCTGGGGGTTTATAGGCCATGGGAATTTTCTTTATCCACTCCAAGTTTTCTTGGGAGTACTGAGGCTCAGGAGGCAAAGCTCAAGGCCCTGCATCTACTAGAGTAAGTACTCCCCCTCTGGGATGCAGGGCCGCCTCATTAGATGCCTGATTGTACAAGTTATTTCCTTTGGTTGTTGAATCAGTTCCCTTTTGATGGCCAAGGCAGTGCATAATGGCAATATTTGCTGGTTCCCATAAGGCCTGGACAAGGCTTAAAATTTCTTGTTTGTTTTTAATAGCCTTTCCTTCAGCTGTCAGCAGACCCCTCTCTTGGTAAATGGCTCCCTGGACATGCATGGTAGCAAAAGCGTACCGACTGTCCATGTAAATGTTTAATCCCATCCCTTTCCCCATCCATAGGGCTTTTGTTAGTGCCACTAGTTCTGCTCTTTGTGCAGATGTTCCCTGGGGGAGTGCTTCAGCCTACACTATCTCAGTGTCCATGGTGACTCCTGCGCCCACATACCTTTTTCCATCTCGAATGGAACTGCTGCCATCTGTGAACCAGGTATGCACGGCGTGTGAGAGTGACAAGTCCAACAAGTCTGGCCTCTTTTCCTTGGCCTGGTCTCTCTTTTCATGCTCAATTTCACGTTCTTTGCCCTTCCTTTCCTTTCTTTGCTCCTCTGTCTCTATCTTACTGTAAACCTTTTCCACCACGGCTATTAGATCCCTAATAGACTTTTCACCAAGTCTTTCTAGAGCCTGCAAATTTGCTTTATGTCTGATGCAGATTGATTTATATAGGAAAACATAATCATTTGAGCTGACTCCTGGGTCTCAAGATCATACGGGGTATATTGACTAAAAGCTTCCATGAGCTGCTCAAGATAACCTGCCGGACTTTCACTTCCTCCCTGTCTAACATCATAAACTCTGGCCATATTAGTTGGTCGGTGAGCCACCACCTTGAGACCTACAAACAGAGCCTGGTGATAGATGAGGAGTCGCTCCCTACCTTCAACCATATTGTAGTCCCATGTTGGTCAGATCTCAGGAAAATAGGCAGCGATCATGTCAGGATCTGTGATGGGCGCTCCTGTGTGGCCAGGGATTTGTTTCCGGGCCACCTCTCAGATACGGTCTCTCCCTTCGGTGGTAAAAAGGACCTGTAAAAGCTGACTGAAATCATCTCAAGTGGGTGATGAGTAATGAGAATGGTTTCAAGCAAACGAATTAAATCCTGGGGTTTCTCAGAAAAGGAGGCATTTTGGGTGTGCCAATTGTATAGATCACTGGTAGAAAATGGCCAATATTAGAATTGCTGTTGACCATTTGCATCCACAGGACCTACTGTGCTTAAGGAAAAAAACAGCTGCATTAGAAGGGAGAGAGGGGCTGATCCCATGGCTTCCTCTAGTTACTGGCCCCTCAGAAACCTTAAGGGCAGGTGCCGAGGGTTCGGCTGCTGTTCTATAGCTACCTCCTCCTCTTGATGATCCTCAGGCTCTGCAAAAGGAACCTGGGAAGCTGCGTATGAGGTAGGAAATATTTTTTTCCACGTTATCTCCCTGAAAAACCGAAGGGTACAATATCTTTTCCCCTTTCTTAGTTTTTTTCTTTTTGTAAGTCTAGGGGGTTAAATGGAGTGTTGCCCATGATTTCCCGTCCCATTAGTCGTACAGTCCAAAAAACAATAAACAGTACAAACAAAACATACACTGCCCTGACAGTTAAAAAATAAGTTTACAAAGTGGAGATCTCCTGAATTGGTCCGCTGACCCCTGTAATAGGGAAGCAGAAGGAGCAGACCCACAGTGAGTGAGTTAGGACTCAGTTAGGAGGCCCTCTTGGTCAGTTCTGGCCCAACACCAAACCAAACTAGGCACCACAATTTTCATAGCAGGGATCCAAGGACCATCCCCCTCACAAGAGGATCTGGGATGTCTCCCAGTTCCTCCAGGGTTGTCATGCAAGTGCGTCCGCTATGACAACCCTTTACAATACGAATTGGAGTGGCCGTCCTCACAAACAAAAATGAAAGTAAAACACATAAAGAGAGTAATGACAGGACAAGACAATTTGACAGCACTTTTTACCTTCGGAGTCTGAGGTCTCGTGGGTCTGTCTCTTGAGGTATCCTGGACGAGCCCTCACTAACATGTAGTGACCATTTTGCAGGACCCCCACAAAGAAGACCAACTAGAGTTAGACGTTCCGAAATGCAAAAGCAAAGTTTTATTTAGACGGGCTGCAGCTCAAGCCTCATCCTACACTCTCACACAGTGGAGCCTAGGAGGAGAGCCCTGAGCTAAAGATTTGCAGGGCTTATGAAGGCAAACAACCAGGTGTTTGGATTACCACCATGTGTTGCTCTGCTAGCTGAGATAAACAAGAAACAAATAGTCACTGCCTCAAAAATGGTGTTACTTTAACCCTTCATTCTTATCCAGCATTGTAGCCTCCATCTTTGTTTCCCATTCCCATTCCTTCCCATCCTCCTGCTCACCCAATCCTCCTCCTCCCCCAAAGTTGTAAAGTTCATTTTCAAAATAATGACTTTTACATCTCATTGTTGCAATGGGTCCACCTGTAACCGTATTTAAATGATTTTTTTTGTCTTACCATCCACAAATTATACCAACATAAAATACCATGAAAGTGGGGGTTATACCATGGGGAAGGGACATACAAAGCAACAAAAAAAATCTTATAAATACTTTAGATACAATTGCATGAAAGAAATAAACATTTGAATACATATCTTAGGGTTCATTTCCCTAACATCAACTTATCTGACCTTTTCTGCTTGACTCTGACATATACTAGTTATTGCAAATGAAGGAAACCATGGGACCTATGTTTCCTTGGGCCTGGCTTACTTCACTTAATATAATTTTTTCCAAGTCTTTCCACTTCCTAACAAATGGGGCAATGTCATTCTTTCTGAGGGAGGCATAGAATTCTATTGTGTATATATGCCCCATTTACTTGATCCATTCCTCACTTGAGGGGCATCTTAGCTATGGTACATAATGCTGCAATAAACATAGTCGTGCTGGTAGCTTTAGTGTGGTCTTGTTTGTGATCATTTAGGTAGATACCCAAAAATCAGATTGCTGGGTGATAGGGGAACTCTTTGTTGAGTCTTTGGAGGAAGCTCCATACTGCTTTCCAAAGTGGTTGAGCAAGTTTACACTCCCAATGCAGTAAGGTTCCCTTCTGTCCACATCCCTTCCAGCATCTGTTGTTATTAGAGTTCTTCATTATAGCCATTCTAACTGGGATGAGGTGGTATGTCATTGTTGTTTTGATTTGCATTTCTTTTATGGCTAGGGAGGTTGAGCATTTCTTTCTGTGTCTATTGGCTCTGCTTCTTTCCTCTTCAGAGAAGTTTCTCTTCAAGTCTTTAGCCCACTTACTTATTGGGCATTGTTTCTTTGAAGATTTGTTTTTGATGGATTTAATTTTTTGAGTTCCAGGTATATTTTAGATATGAGTCACTTCTCCGTTGTATGTCTAGTCATCAATAAAGGAGCTAAAAAACATTGAATAGAGAAAGACAGCCTCTTCAGAAAATGGTGCTGGCAAAATTGGTTAACTACTTGTAGAAAATTAAAGCTAGATCCTTAGATATCACTCTACACCAGAATCAACTCCAAATGCTTCAAAGACCTCTGAGTCAAAGCCGACACTCTAAAAACATTACAAGATGGAATAGAAGAAACCTTGGGTCTCCTTGGAATAGTCCAGATTTTCTTAATAGAGACCCAGAAACACAACAAATCAAAGAAACGTTGGACAAATGGGATTGCATGAAATTGCAGAGCTTCTGCATGGCAAAGGACATAGCTAGCAAGATCAATAGAAAACCCGCAGATTCGGAGAACATCTTCACTAGAGAGAAATTTTTTTTAAAAAGTAAAGCGAAGTGGAATTCCTGGGGCATTTAGGTCACAATGTAGAAGACAGTAGATATACTTGATGATCAAGTATAAAGTTGTAATGTACAACATGAGGATACAGGGGGCAACACTGGCTTACACAGGAATGAAGATAAGTAAACAGGAGTTCTTCTTCCTAATGGGGATTGCTATTTTAATTGTTCTTCCTTCAGTAATGGATAAGCTGAACATAATTCTTTAAGTATATCTGCCTTTTGCCCCATTTGTACGGAAATGGAAAGACTTGGAAAAAATTATATTAAGTGAAGTAAGCCAGGCCCAAAGAAACATACGTCCTATGGTTTCCCTTATGTACAATAACTAGTATATGTCTGAGACAAGATATAACGGTCAGATAAGTTGATGTTGGGTGAAATGAACCTCAAGATAAGGACTCTTTTTTTTCTTTCTTGCTATCGTTTCTAACATATTTAAAAGTTATTTCTTTGTTGCTTTGTGTGTCCCTCCCCCATGGTATAACCCCTGCTTTCACTGAATTTGATGTAGGTATAATTTGTGTAAGTGAAGCAAAAAAAAAATTGTTTAAATAGGTGGACTCATTGCAACAATGAGATGTACAGGACTTTAAGTCTAAAATCGAACTTTACAACCTTTGCACAAGAGTTGGCAGGAGGGATAGGAATTGATGGTTAGGGGAAACAAAGTTGGAGGCAACAACTTTTGATAAGAAATATACTCATTACCTTGCCATGTAATTGTAAGTCCTCCATACGGTATTTTCACAATAAAAATTTATTAAGAAGATACATTGTATTAAACCTTATACAGTGGCTACAAACTTCATTTTAATGGTTAAATAAATAGTAGCCCTCCTCAAAAAAAGAAAGAATAACAAACAATATAGTAATAATGTTGTATGTTTAACATAGAACAAAATTTCAAATTAAAATACATGAGATTTTCCTTGATGTAACCTAATTATTACAAATAAGGAAAACCTGGGGAGCTATGTTCCTTTAAGTCTGGCTTACTTCACTTAGTATGATGTTTTTTCAAGATCTTTCATTTCCTTACGGATGAGGTGGTATCATTGTTTCTGATGGAAGCATAGTATTCCATGTATGTGTATGTGTGTATGTCTGTGTGTCTGTGTGACATTTTCTATATCTATTCATCTACTGAGGGGCATCTGGCTTAATTCCATACCTTAGCTATGGTAAATAATACTGTAAAAACATAATTGTGCTGGTAGCTTCATTGTGGCCTTGTTTGTGGTCACATGGTTAAATGCCCAGAAGTGGGTTTACTGAATAATAGGGGAGCATTATTGTGCACATCAAGGATAATCTTAGTAGATGAGCAGAATAACTCAATAGCTATGTACATATGACCATAAAAGGTGATTCCAAGTGAAATGAACTCCAAGACATGTTCTTTGTTGTTGTTCTTAATGTACTATGTACTTTTCATCCTTTTGTGTTTTCCCCACATATGGTTTATCCCCTCTAGTCACTGTATTTGATTTTGATACTCAGGTTATCACAACTAGGGAACTAGGGAAGGGTAAGAGAAAAAACAAAATGGTGAGACAAAGGACAAAGGGGGAACCTATGCAAAAGTGAAAATCACGAGACAATTTGTTGGAAATAATCTTGGGGGGAATGTTGGGAGGTACGAGGGAGAAAAATGGGGGAAAGGTAAAAAGTTATAAAATAAATGAATTCATTACCTTACTTATGTAACTATAAACCCTCTGTACATTACCTTGACAATACAATTTAAATAAAAAATGAAATAAAATACTTGAGAGCAGCAATACAGGAGATGCGAGTGGGGGAAATACAATAGTATACAAAGAAGATTAGAACAGCTGTTGGGAGCAGTAGTTTGACTTTAACATAGGAAGTAATAAACTAGCATACAGATTTTCAGCCTCATGTCAGTCACTACAAAGGGAAAATAAAATGCACAATCAGCAAACGAATAGAGATAAAATAGAAAACTAAACAACTAAGGTGAGGAGATGACTTGGACCAAGAATAAGAAATGAAACAATTAGAAAACAAATAACAGGCTGGTAAGTTTAAGAATTATTACCTACAATTCTATTAAAAGTTTTTTACATCAGGGCTGGGAAGGTGGCTCAGTAAAGAGCGCTTGCCTTGCATGCATGAGGCCCTGGGTTTGATTCCTCAGCACCACATAAGCAGAAAGAAAAAAGCCAGAAGTGGCGCTGTGGCTCAAGTGGTAGAGCACTAGCCTTGAACTGAAGAGCTGAGGGACAGCGTCCATTCACAGAGTTCAGGCCCCACAACCCGACCCCCCAAAAAAGTTTTTTACATCACAATTTGTTAGAACTATAATTCAAATCACAGTTTAATAGTAGATCATTTTAATAACAGGTTTCTTAATATTAAATATTTAATATATAATTTAAATTTAATATATAAATTAAATTTGAATTTAATATATAATTTAAAATTTACAAAAGAAGAAATTGAAACTAATTTTAATAATACATTTCATGAATTGTAAAATTGACAAGAATTAGAATTTAAAAAATAATATATCATTACTGTTTCATTTATGTGAATTAATGGAATAATTCAAAGTGTATTCTACACTTATCACTCATCTTGACATCAAATAATAAATTATTGCACATGACTCTTGGTATTAGGTGGAAGAGTTCAGCACTGTGGTAACACACCACACAGTACATGAGGGTATGACTCCTCTCATCTAGCTTAAATTGTGGAAATTTAATTTCTTCATTCATGTTAAATTCCTTTCTAGGTGACATCTACACAGTTATATGCAATTAGATACATGAGTAGCATTTCAGATGATTCTTAAAAGTTATATTCATTAGTTAAATTTTTATTATTTTGTACCAAATACGTATTTATAGAGAGACTGAATTTTTGAGTAGATGATGGTGTATATGTGCCAGATTACACATCTTGAGGTTCATTTTATATTCCTGACGTTGCTTCTATTCTTGGAATGAATATTACATAAGGGGTTAAGTGTATTATATTGGATATATGAAAGTAAACTAAATGTTTATTCCATTAATCTTTTGCCACTTGTCTAATTGCAATATAAATTATCCATGTGTTTGAAGTAATGAAAATAACAATAGATATAAGCCAGATAAATCAGTCTGTAGTAGACAAGTATTTTCACCTTTATTTTGATAATTGGTCCTCTTTTACAATAGAGAATATTCTTGGGAAAATGTGCTGCAGGATGGCCCAAACTACAGAATATTATGTTTTTATCTATCATAAAACAAGGAAGAAAGGCCAACCTTCCATAGAAAAGTCCGTTCCCAGTGATGTGATCTGTTTTATGGTGGTCACTTGGAAATGAACATTTTTCACAGTCAACCTTGAAAAGCCATCTTGATAGACTATTTCTGTAAGTGGTTACAGAGGCTCATTGATGGCTTTGCAAAGATCCAGATTGCCTCATTTTGAGACAATTAAAACAGGAATTTAGTCAGTTGTTTTTGTATCTTTAGGAAAAAAGCCATTGACTCTAGGCCAGGGGATCACTCGGGCCCAGAGAATTTACTACCTTGAATAGTAATCCTAGATCTCTAAAAAACACACAAACAAACAGAAAACTCCAGTAAGTACAGCCAGTCAGGGCTGCTATCACAGCCTACATGAAGTCAGGCAAAAAAGAGAAGCTGAGAGTCAGTTAGCTAATAATTAATATATTTTTTATGAGGCAGACTGAAATGAGATTCCCGAGAGAGGGTCAGAAAGACTGATCAGAGAGACTAAAATTGATCACACAAAGATTGGATAATAGAATTCCTTGTAGAACAAATAAATCATAGAATACTTGTGCATGTAAGAACAAGACATAAGACCAATTCCAGAAATAAACATTTTCTTAGAGATCAGCTGAATGAATTATCAATGGAAATCTTTGAATTCTTAAATATTTGACCACATGTGGGAGAAGGCCAATTGCTGAAGAGAAAGAAAATGTCATCACTGTTAGGAGGTCCAATATCACAGTAGGAAGTAATCAAACACAGATATGTAATAAAAAGAGAAAACAATTATTCCAAATGAGGGTTTTATTTGTTTTAATGTAACAGTTCTTGATTTACATCTTAGCAATTAACATACAATTGATCCAGTCCCACAGCTGAATTGATATTGACTGCAGTGTTCCCACATGAAGGAAAAGAGAAAATTTACAAATGTCTGATGAAATGAGTTGAGGGTGCCGTGTCCTAATAGTGATATCTGATATTTAGACACAGGTGAAGAGGAGGATTTTCTTTTATAAAAACCCCCCATTTTTAGCTTGCTACCAGAGGCTCATAGTTGTAATCCTAGCTACTCAGGAAGCTGAGATCTGAGGACTGCCGTTAAAAGCCAGCCTGGGCAGGAAAGCCCCTGAGCCTCTTATCTCCAATTAACCACCAGAAAACCAGAACAGGCCCTGTGGCTCAAGATAAAAAGCCCTTACCTTGAGCTGAAGAGCTCAGGGCCAGTGCCCAAGCCCAGACATCAAGCCCCTCAACCAACAACAACAACAAAATAATCTCCCATTTCTTGGACTGCTTACAGCTTTTCCTAACATTCAATAAAGAAGCCATTTTATCACCAACTACATTTAAGTCCTATCGTAGCTGTTACAAATAGAATGATTTGGAATCTTATGTCAAAAGATTCATATTTGGGGAAACAAATACCAGCAATGTAACTTTTTTCCAGTCTTGAACTCTGGGTCTGGGCCTTGAACATGGTTATGCTGGTAGTTTTAATGTGAACTTCTTTGTTATTTTTTGGAATACTGCCCCTGAGTGGAATTACTGGGTAATAGGGAGTTCTATATTTAGTCTTTTGAGGAAAGTTCATACTGCATTCCAGACTGGTTGAACAAGTTCAATTTCCTACTAACAGTGTAATAGAGTTCCCATTTGGCTACATCCACCTCAGCATTTACTATTGTCAATTTTCTTGATAATGGCCCTCCTAACTGGGACGAGGTAGAATCTGTCTTGTTATTGTAGATTTCTAGGCACCTTCTAGCTACCATAAATGAAAGAATCCATGAAACCTATATTGCTCTGAGTGTGCATTCCTTTCTCTTAGTATAATTTCCCCAAGCCTTTCATTTTCCTTAAGACTAGTGAAAAGTCATCCCTTCTGCTGGGTGAATAGAATTCCATTGTGTGTGTGTGTGTGTGTGTGTGTGTGTGTGTGTGTGTGTGTGTGTGTGTGTGTGTGTGTGTGTCTTTGTGTGCCTGTGTGTGTAAAATGACTCTAGGCCCATGAGTTCATTTCTAAGCTTTCTGTTTCATCTGTAATTTTGTAATTTCATATGAAATTTTGATTGCTTTCCCTACTGCATTGAAGAATATTGTTGGGATTTTGCTGGGTATTGCATTGTCAATTGTTTGGGGGTAATATTGCAGTTTTCACAATGTTAATTCTTCCAACCAGGAGCATTGAAAGACTTTACATTTCCTTGAATCTCCTTCAATTACCCATTTTAGAGTTTTAACGTTTTTACAGTAGAGGTCCTTCACATTTTTAGTTAAATTAATTAATTCCTAGTTTTGTTGTTGTTTTCTTCTGTTTAGTTTTGATTTGATTTTGAGGTAATATATATGAGGTTGTTTTTTGGATTCCAGCCTGGATCTTCCCATTGTTGGTAACAGAACAACTACTGATTCTTGTGGGTTTTATTCCCTGCTACGTTGCTAAAGGTTAGCATCACCTTTACTAACTTGAGGGAGAAAGCTCTAGGGTCCTTTAAATACAGGATCATTTCATCTGTAAAAAGGGATACTTTTCCTTCTTCCCTATTTGGATCCCCGTTATGTTTTTCTCTTGCCTATTGCTCTTGCTAGGAACTCCACTACTATATTGAACATTAGTAGAGAAAGTGGACATCCTTTTATCATTCCTGATTTTAATGTCTTCATGCTTCCACCATTAGGTACATGTTTATTATCTCTTTGTCATATACATACTCTGTATTTTATTGAGGAATATTCTATGCATTCCTAGCTTCTCAGACCTTTAATCATAAAGGGGTATTGGAGTTTGTTAAAAGCTGTTTTTACATCTATGTATAAATGATAATGTGGTTCTTGTCCCTGCTTCTGCTGATGGTTTATGTAATGTTTATTGACAAGTATATTGGATCCAATTGGATCCGAGAATGAATATTATTTGATTATAGTATACGATTTTTTTGTTAGTTGCTGAAATTGGTTGGTGAGAATTTTATTGAGAAGTTCTGTATCAATGCATACCAAGAGTTCAATTCATAGTTCTCTTTCTTTGATGAGTCCCTATCTGATTTGGGGAAGAGTCTAATTCTAGCTTCATAGAATGTGTTTGTTAATTTCATTTCCCTTTCTATTCCATTGAAGAGTTAGATCTCATCTGAGTATTCCAAGCTCTTTGCAGGCCTTAATTTCATGGTAAATCCATTGAGTCCTAGATTTTTCTGGTATGGGAAATTGTTTATTGACATTTCATTTTCATTATTTCTTATGTTTACTTCCTGGTTCAGTTCGAGTATAGGAAACCATAAATTTCTCTACAATTCTCCAGGTGACTGGCATACGGTTTTCAAAGTACTTTCTTATAACATTCTCAATTTTGCTTATTTATGTTGTGATGCCTAATTTTTTCTCTAATTTCTCTATTTGTGTGAGTTCTCATTGTATTTTCAGGGGTTTTTTATTATGAAGGTGTTACACAGGGGGGGTTCATTAAAATAAGTAATGAGTACATTACCCCCAACCTTGATATCCCATCCCCACAAAGTTATAAAGTTCATTTCTAACATAGCGTCTAGTGTATATCACTGTGGCTTTGGTTAATCTTTTTCCCACCATTTCTGTGATTTCCCTTCGTTCCCCAAATCAGATTAACTTATGTATAAGACAAAGGGTATGGAAATCAAAAACAGTGACTACAGGGAATAAACCAAAGTGGAAAAAGTAAATAGAAATAACAAAAACAGTTCACTATACAATTATCTTGTATCCATTTCTTGGAGCTCATTTCAATAAGCATCATTTTCTATGGTGATATGCATATAGCTATTGAGCTATTGTGCTCTTTTCTAAGAATATCCTAGGTATATTCTAGTTTTTCCAAATGAGTGAAAACATGTAGCATATGATTTTTTGTGTCTGGCTCTTTTGACTTATTACGTTTTCCAAGTCTTTCCTTTTCCTTAAAAATGGGGCAATGCCATTCTTTCTAAAGGAACCATAGAATTTTGTTGTGAGTGTATAGGACATTTTTTGACCGATTCATCTACTGAGGGGATCTGTTTTGGTTTCATATCTTAGCTATGGTAAATAATGCTACATTGGACATAGTTTTGATAGTAGCATTAGTGTGGCTTTGTTTGTGGTCTTTTGGGTAAATGACCAGGAGTGGGATTGCTGGGTCATAGGGGAGCTCTTCTTAGAAACCTGTACACTTCTTTATGGAATATTTTTGCAAGTTTACATTTCCACCAATAGTGTAGTAATGTTCCTTTTTGCCCATATCCCCACCAGCCTAGCATCTGTTATTATTAATTTTCTTCATATTGGTCATTCTAACTGGGGTGAGGTGGAATCTCAATGTTGCTTTGATTTGCATTTCTATGGCCAGAAGTGTTGCATATTTCTTCATGTGTATATTGGCTATTCATATTTCTTCTTCAGAGAGGTCTCTCTTTCAAACTTTAGCCCACTTATTAAGAAGGTTGTTGGTTTTTGATTATTTGTTTTTTTTGGGGGGTTAACTTTTGGGACTCTAAATATATTTGAGATATGAGGCCATTGTCTGTTGCAGAGCAAGTAACGATCTTCTCTCAATCTGTGGGCTTTCTATTTATCTTTCTATCTATATAAATTCTATTCTTAGTCAGATTCGGTAAGGGTAGGTCAATTCTGTTAATTTATTGAAAGAACCAACTCAGTTTTGTTGATCTTTTTATGTTTTATTTTGTCTATAGGTATTTCTGATTTAATTTTTTTGGTAGGTCGTAGGGCTTGAACTCTGATCTTGGGCACTGTCCCTGTGCTCTTCATCTCAAGGCGAGAGCATTACCGTTTGAGCCACAGTGCCACTTCCAGGTTTCTATTGTTTTATTGGAGATAAGAGTCTCATGGACTTTCCTGCCAGGGCTAGATTTGACCCTCTATCCTCAGATCTCAGCCTCTTGAATAGCGAGGATTACAGGCGTGAACCACCACCTGTGCATGTCTTTGATTTACTTCTTTTTTGTTTCTGTCTACTGCTTTGGGTTTGGGATTGTTCCTCTTTTCAAGAAGTTTCAGGTATATAATTAAAATACAGACTTGAGCTTGATGTAGGCACTCAGAGGTATACATTTTCCTCTGTGTACTGCATTTACTGTGTCCCAGAGGAATTGGTATTTTGTGTGTTCAATTTGTTAAATTTCAGAAACTTTCAGATTTTCATTATAATGTATTCAGTGCCCCACTGGTCATTCAGTAATGTGTTGTTCAGTCTTCATGTGTTTGAGAATTTTTTTTTGCTTTAGCTGTTTAATTCTAAGTTTATTCTGTTGTGCTCTGACATGATTTGGCAAGTCAATTTATTTTTCTTTCATTTTGGATAGAATTTCTATGTAACATAGGATATGTTCTATTTTGAAGACTCTTCTAAGAGCTGTTGAGAAGAATGTTTCTATTGATGCTGAATGTATATTCTGTAGATGTCTGTTAGGGCTAAGCTGTCAATGTAGTTATTTAGGCCTGCAGTTTCTTGGTTGAGTTTTTCCTGGATGACCTATCCAAGGATAACAATGATGTGTTGAGATGTGTTTTTAGGTTAAGTAGTATTTGGTTGATGAAGTGGGGGTGCTCCAGGATTCAGGGCATTGGTGTTTAGACTTTTTTATATCCTCCTAATGGAGAGTTGCTTTTATCAATATATAATGTCACTTCCTCCTATTTTTAATTTGAATTCTATTTTATCTTATGTTAGTAATTCTACTGTGGCCTGTTTATGGTGTCCATTTGCTTGAAATTTTTCCTTCCAGCCTTTCAGTTTGAGTATGTGTTTGTTTTTGTCAATAAAATGTGTCTCTTGTAGATACTAGAGGGATGCATCTTGTTTATTGATACTAGTACCTAATCTATGTCTTCTGTTTGGAAATTTAAGTCCAATGATATTGAGAGTTAAGACTTTGAAATATTTGATAAGTCCTGCTGTGTTATGCACCTGTTGTTAGGAGCTGTGCCTCATCTACTCTTAATATATTTACCTTGTTCTCTGGTAGGGAGCATTCTATGTGACTAGTTGCTGTTCTTCTTGATCTTCTCTATGTAAGATATATTTGATTAACTTCTATCCTGCTGATTTGGTGGAGATACATTGTTTCAAGTTTTCTTTGTCATGAAATATTTTTATATATCCTTTTAATAAAAAGGATAGTTTGGCTTGGGACCGTATTCACGGTTGGTAGTTGTTTGCCTTTAATGTTTGTCATACATCATGCCAGGCTCTCCTTTTTACCATATCAGCTAAGAAATCTGTATTTATTCTGACTCTATATCTTTTATAAATAATCCGTCTTTTGCCAGGTGTGGATTTGATCTTCTGTTGTGATTTCTTTTTCTGGATTTAGGGTTTTGTCTAGACCATTAAGTGTAGGAGAAGAGATCAGTTGTGGTGAGATATTGTCATGTTAATACTTGTGTTTACAATGACAGTTCGGACTGTCCAGTGGTAAGGTGAATTGAGTCTGTGTTTAGATGTGACTGTCTCTGTTCATGATTTATTTCCCATGTGGCCCTTTGTTTCCAAACTGTAGTTGTGCTTTTGAATATGTTGGCAAACACAGTCACAGCAGTCACCTGCCTGGCTGGGTAACTTTTCATAGATTTCTGTTTTCTTGTGAAGACAGTATAAAATCTACCTCTGAATTTTATATCTATATACAATTATAGCTCACTTGGTGTGAACCTCTAGAATTGGAATATCTTCTAGGACTCTCAATATCTGTTTCATTAGAGAGAGCTAGGGTAATTTTCTGTTGTTATTCTGCCATTGTTTTTAACTCTTTCTAAGGTATATTTATTTATATTGTGGATTTTTTTCACATAATTTATGATTTGTGATGGTTGTATCAGATTATTTTTGTTTTTATATTTGTGTTACTTTGAAATAGTGATTCCAGGCTTGTATGAAGAGACAGTAATAATGTGAAATGTGAAGAGCCTAAGGCTTAAAGAGGTACAATGAAGCCCCAAGTAACTCCATTACAGGCTAACAACCATCTTGTGAGGTATGAATTACTAAAATAATCATGGGTTTGACCAAGAAATGACACAAAAAGAAAAACAATTCCTGGACAACTGAGACATAAATGATCCTTGGGAAAGCCACAGGAATTTTCTCCAGATGTATTGACCAAACACTGGGTGGCCATGCAGGACATGGTGACCCAGTGGCCAGACAATTCTCATCAATATCACATCCATAATAATAGTAGCCAATCACATATGTATAGCATAGTTTGCTTAAAATGTTAACCAATCCTGTAATTTCTCATGTAAAACTTCCTTAAAGTTGTTTGTTCAATACTATAAAAAAAAACTGTGCTTATTCTATGCTCGGGGCTTCTTAGCATCACCGGTTACCAAGTGAGTGGAGGATCAACCTCGAGCTTGCAAATAAACGACTCCTTTGTTATTTGCATTGGTCGTTGTCTCTGATGGTCTTCAGGGTTTCTCAAGTCCAGGTACAACAAATAGGGGCTCATCTGGGACCTCCCTCATAAGCTCACCCAGAAACCTGATCAGGCAGTAGCAAAGAACAGCCGGTAAGTTTTGTAACTGTGATATTTGTGTAGTTTTCAGTTTGGGTCTTGGAGTTGGCAAGAAAACCTTGCGGACGTGCTATAAGGCAGCCAATGGGACCAGTGGGAGATTTCCCCCAGATGCCCGGGGAAAGTAAACTATTCACTAGTGCGGACATTTGGGCCCATCTGTAGTCCTGAACTGTCTGCTTGATAGTTTACAGGGTAGACTGTCCACTAGTGCGGACATTTGGAATGTCTGACAGTCTACCACCCAGTCTATCACCCACATGCTGTTAATGTGTCTTCTCTTAAAATCTGTGTGTCTGTCTGTATTGTGGCTTTCGTGGAACATTACCTCTTTCATATTCATCCTGACACAGATGCCTGGAAAGCCTGTTTGCCTCCATGTAAAATTGTTATTCTTTGTTCAGTTTCTTGTCCAACAATAATTACTTTCTCTTTCAGACTCTCTTGTCTTCTGCCTCGAAGGGTGAAATTTGGCTTAGAAAGTTGGCCCACTTGCAGCAAAGCTAGGGTCGAGTAGTCTTTTACCGGATGACACTGCTGAAACATCACCAAGTGTCTCCGTCTACCTCTTTGGGATCTTAAACAGGCCAGCGAATCCACAATTTTCTCCTTGGGACACTCTGAGTTGTGGTTTTATCCTAAATCCCCGAA
Source organism: Dipodomys merriami (assembly GCF_024711535.1). Lineage (NCBI taxonomy): Eukaryota > Metazoa > Chordata > Mammalia > Rodentia > Heteromyidae > Dipodomys > Dipodomys merriami. The sequence continues at coordinate 286,159 of NW_027206575.1, forward strand.
AGCACCAGTTGTTTAATTTTGTGATATTTGTAATTGCCTTCCTCCTTTTTTCTTGTCTTGTGTGTGGATTGATATTTGCTGAAATGAGTCAGAACCAAAGTACACCTCTTACCTTTCTGACAGATACTTCTAAAGATATTAAGGAAAGAGCTAACAATTTTGGTGTTGAAGTTAAAAAAGGAAAATTACTTACTTTGTGCAAGTCAGAGTGACCTACTTTTGAGGTTGGATGCCCGCCCCCAAGGAACTTTTAATCTAAAGACCATTTGGGAGGTTAAATGTAGTGCTTTTCTCCCAGGAAGTGCAGGGCACCCCAATCAGATTCCCTATATTTTAGTATGGCAGAATTTGGTGCAGGAACCTCCAAAGTGTCTGTTGCCCTTTCCACCCCTTTCTGTCGATAAAAACAAGACTTTAGCATTAGAAAAGGTTGTGTCAACTACCCCCTCAGCATCCTTATATACCATTTTACAGGAAGGGAGTGTAGATCTTCTCTCATTAGCCTCTGATCTCCTCCCATACACTTCACTGCAGCATCCTCCACTCCTCATAGAGGAAGGGGAGGCAGCAAGAGATGAGGAGCAAGGAGCCAGCAGCAACTTGGACGGGCCAGAAGGAAGAACTCGTGGTAGCGTTCAGAGAGCTGCCAGCCTGAGACTCCCTGACACCACCATGATGGTGCTGTTCAGAGAAATTGGGCCACTGGACAAAACCAGAGACCCCCGACTTCAGTGTTGGCCCTTTCCACCAGTGACTTATATAATTGGAAAACACAAAATGCAAATTTTTCAGATAACCCCAAGGATTTTATTTATCTCCTAGATAGTGTAATGTTCATGTGCCAGCTGACCAGGGATGATTGCCAGGAGTTACTTCGGGTCTTGTTCCACACGGAAGAAAGAGAAAAGATTCAAACGGAGGCTAGGAAACTGGTTCTGGGGGATGACGGGTAGCCTACTGCTAACCCTGTTTTCACCAATGTATCTTTTCCATTAACCAGGCCTCCAAATGATGGTTGGGACTACAACACGGCAGAACGTAGGGGGAGATTAAGGGTCTATCTCCAGACTCTAATGTTGGATTTCAGGGAAGTAGCCTGCAAACATACCAATTTGGCTAAAGTATACATGGTCGTACAGGGAAGGAAACCCTATGATGCCTAAATAGTCGAAGTCTACACAGACTTTAGTGCACTTACTGCCAAGAAATATTGCATTAGGTCAAAGAATGTGCTAAGACAGGGAAACTGAACAAAGCAGTGGCAGCCCCATAGAACCTCGACACTAATGGCTAATAGTACTGCTAATAATGAATAGAGATGTCAAGGTTCAATTCCCCTCCCTGAACCCAGGGTAGCACTGAGAGTGGATGGGACTCCAGTAAAATTTCTAGTGGATACCGGGATCTAGTACTCTGCTTTAATGAAGCCCCAAGGAAAAGTATCAAATAAAATCTCTTGGGTGTTGGGCTAGGATGTAGCTCAGTGGCAAAGCGCTTGCCTAGCAAGTACAAGGTCCTGGGTTCGATCCCCAGTACCAAAAAGAAAAGACAAAAAAATACAGTTAAAAAACCCAAATAACAACAAAAAACCTCTTGGGTGCAAGAAGGAATGGGCATTAAACAATACTCATGGACCACTGAAAGAACAGTGGACCTGGGGATGGGATGAGTGTCTCACTCATTCTTCGTTATTCCAGAAAGCCCTTATCCCTTATTGGGAAGAGACTTGTTAACCAAGGTCAGGGCACAGATTCACTTATATCCAGAAGGTCCCCAGGTGGAGGATGCTCAAGGCAGACCAATACAAGTATTGACTCAGGGCCTGGAAGATCAGGACCGGTTGCTCCAACCACCCTAGACTCCTGACCAAGAAATCACCTATTGGCTGGAAAGGTATCCAGAAGCTTGGGCAGAGACTGGCGAGTGGGACTAGCGAAACATAGACCAGCTCTCTTCATCAAAGTAAAATCAGGGGTGGACCCAGTTAGAGTTTGACAGTACGCTATGTCCATGGAGGCACAGGGGGAATTACACCCCACATTAGGCGTCTGCTAGACCTGGGTGTATTGCAACCCTGCCAGTCAGAGTGGAACACTCCCCTGCTACCAGTCTGCAAGCCCAAATCTAATGAATATAAGCCAGTACAGGACTTCAGGGAAGTCCATAAAAGGGTAATGGACAATCACCCTACCATACCGAACACCTACACTCTCCTGAGCACCCTGCATCAATATAGGCAGTGGTACATTGTATTAGATTTAAAAGATGCCTTTTTCAGCCTACCCTTGGTGCCCAAAAATCAAGTTCCCTTTGCCTTTGAGTGGACAGATGTCAAAGGAGGTGTCAATGGATCTGGACAAGTCTCATTCAAGGATTCAAAAACTCACCAACACTCTTTGATGAATATCTGCATGAGGACTTGGGTGAGTTTAGGGGAAGCCACCCTGGTCTGACTTTGTTGCAATATGTGGGTGACTTATTAACTGCTGGTGCAACTGAAAGAGAATGCATCCATGGAAAAGAAGATTTACCCCAGATATTGGGAAACCTTGGTTAATGAGCATGGGTCAAGAAAGCGTAAACCTGCAAATCAGAGATAACTTACCTGGGATATTTATTGAAATGGGGGCAGCGATGTCTCACCAAAGACAGAACAGAAACTGTCCTTCAAAATTCCAACACCACGGTCACAGCACCAAGTAATGGTGTTTTTGGGTTCTGCCACCTTTTGCCATCTGTGAATCCAAGGGTTTGCAGAGCTGGCTAAACCTCTTTACGAGGAGAAGCAACTATTTCAATGGACAGAGGAAGCTGAATGAGCCTTTGAACAGATAAAAACTGCCTTATAATAAGCCCCAGTGTTGGAACTCCCTGATGCCAGTAAACCCTTTAACTAATATGTTGATGAACATAATGGAATAGCAAAAGGAGTCCTAACCCAATATTTGGGCCCATGAAGAAAACCAGTAGCCTACTTGTTAAAGAAATTATACTCAGTAACAGTAGGATGGACACCATGTCTGAGAATGATAGCAGCTACTGCTCTGATGGTAAAATACACAGATAAATTAACCATGGGACAAGAACTGTATGTGACCACCCTCCACACTATTGAGGGTGTGTTAAAGCAACCAACAGATCGGTGACTCAGCAATACCCAACTAACCCATTACCAAGGAATGCTACTCAACCCTCTCAGAATCAATTTCCAGGCTCCCTCGGCTCTCCATCCTACTAGATCAGGATCTAAACATGCCACTACATAACTGCTCAGAAATCCTGGCACAAGTCCATAACATCCAAGAGGACTTAAGGGTCCAGCCATTGCTGGACGCTGAACTCGTGTGGTTTACAGATGAAAGCAACTTTGTTCATCAGGGGCAGATATATGCGGGAGTGGCAGTAGTGTCTGAAACTGAAGTGGTCTGGGATGAACCTCTACCAGTAGCCATATCAACCCAGAGAGCCAAGTTAATAGCCCTGACCCAAGCTCTAACACTGGGAAAAGACAAAAGTGTAACTGTGTACACTGACAGTCCATATGCATTTGCAACGACTCATGTACACAGAGCTATTTACAAAGAATGATGATTACTGACATCTGAAGGAAAAACCATCAAAAATAAAGATGGAATCTTGGCTTTAATTACTGCTCTTTGGCTGCCTAAGTTAGCCATTGTTCATTGCCCTAGACATCAAAAACCTAAAAATGCTGTGAGTAAAGGCAGTACACTGGCCTACAGAATAGCCCAGGAGGTGCCATTACAAAGCCACTCTATAATGATGATTAAAACCCAGACCCTGGTACAAGAACTCTTCAGGATACTCCAATATACACCACAGAGGACTTGAAATGGATTGATCAACTGCCGATGGCACAATGCCTAAATGGTTGGTGGAGAGATTTTAGGAGCAACAATATCTTACCAGAGCAGTTAGGGAGTAAAGTACTGCTTAAGTTGCATTGAAGCACCCACATAAGTGCAAGGAAGATGTAAGATCTGGTGAGAAATACTGGACTTTGGATCAAAAATAACCATGCTAAAATAAAACAGATTGTCAGGGACTGTAAGGCATGTCAACTGACAAATGCAAGGAAGAACCAAACAGAAACAGGCAGTCAAATCAGAGGAGATATACCAGGAACTTACTGGGAGGTGGACTTCTAACTGGGCAAGTATGGATATAAATATCTGTTAGTTTTCATAGATGGGTAGAATCCTTTACTACAAAGCGCGAAACTGCACAGGTAGTGGCTAAGAAGTTAATAGAAGAGATCATTCCCTGGTTTGGCTTCCTTATTATGATAGGATCAGATAATGGACCAGCTTTCATGTCCACGGTAAGTCAAGGAATTGCAAGTACTCTTGCGCTTATAGACCCCAGAGTTCAGGAAAGATGGAAATGTTGCATAAAACTCTAAAAGAGTCCCTGACCAAATTGACCATGGAGACTGGCGGCAACTGAGTAACTCTCCTTCCCTTTGCCTTATACAGGGTATGCAACTCCCCTTTAAAATTGGTCTTTCCCCTTATGAAATTGTATTTGGAGTGCCTCTTCCACAATTCCTAACTTGTCACACAGTTGCTTAGAAAAGATGATGACTCTGAACTTTTGATCTCCCTCAGGGCCCTACAGAGGGCCCACCTTGATGTCTGGCCAGACTGAGGGTGCTATACAAGTCGGGCCATCCACCAATCCCATATCACTTCTGCCCCGGTGACTGGGTCCTGGTGAAAAGACACTGAGAGGAAAACCTAGAGCCGAGGTAGAAAGAACCTTATGTGGTCATCTTCACGACACTGACAGCAGCCCTCAAAGTCGACGGCATTGCTACCTGGATCCACCATTCACATTCGAAGCCTGAAAATCCCATAGCGGATCTCGTTGTGGACCCAGATTGGCAAGTCTCACACTCCAAAGACAATCTTTTAAAGCTCAAATTCAGTTGTAAAAAGATTTAGTCACAAGTTGGTTATTGATGTATAACTTACTTGGAAATTGTATTAGCATAGTAGTAAGTGCAGGCAATCCCCCCACCCATAAGTTGGACTTGGATTGTTAGTAATCAGGTAACTGGTAAATGTGTCCATTTGGCCATGAAAGAGGGATCATCATTATGGTTCCCAGAGAAGCTCACATTTAACTTCTTACAGTTTGCTGATGGAGTACGGGAAGGACCTAGGCTTATGAAATGTAGATGGAGACACTGGTATATATGCCCAGGGGGAAAAAAGACTAGTAAATTTGGAGGACAAGAGGACTTTTACTATAAGAGCTGGGACTGCAAAACAAGTACCTTAGGAAAATGGAAAGGAATGTGAGGAGACCTTGTTACGTTTACCAAACCAGAATGTGCAGCCATCCAGTTTAATGGACTGCCTGTACAAAACAAATTAGGGTCTTCCAGGATTCTGATGCCTGATTGATATTTCGGTTCACAGACATCGGCAAACAAGCCCTAGGATGGTAATTAGGAAAGAATTGGGGACAAAGATTGTACAGGGGAGAGACAATGATGGCATTCTCATAAACCTACAAGCATTTGCCACAGCCAGTTATTCCCCTTCAGCGATGGGACCAACACAGTTTTAAAACCAGTCTCTGCTGTAAAATCCAAAGTTGACAACAAGAAAGAGCTCTGGGTTGTAGTGACCCCATCTCCTCTGAAAAAGGGAGACCCCCTTAGGGAGAACATCTTGCCAGAGGATTCCCTATGGCAGCTGTTGGTTCAAACTTACAATGTGATCAATCAGATCCTGATATTACAAGTTCTTCTTGGATGTGTTATGATATGAGACTTCCATTTTATGAGGGTATTGCAGTGGTACAGAATGTAACAAATGGTAAAAAACAACTAAATCATTTATGTGGGAACAAAAGGAAGCAAAACTTACTCTACAGACAGTTATAGGACAAGGGTTATATGTGGGACGAGTACAAACTATCTTTACTCACTTATGTAATCAGACCCAAGAATGGATTCCAGAGGAAGGATATCTATTACCTCCCCAAGATGCTTGGTGGGCATGTTCAACTGGCCTAACTTCCTGTGTCCACTTAGAAGTATTTTAGGACTAACAGTGTTTGTGTCATGGTACAACATATCCCTCGACTGCTCTACCATTCTCATGTAGACATGATGATAAAGATGTCTGCAGCAAGCTATTGGCCCAGAAAACCTAAAAGAGAAATAATAACAGCAGTAACAACGGGGCCCTAGTATGCTTAGATGGACTAGGAACTGGGGTGGCATCCCTAATTACTCAGAGAACATCTTACACTAGCCTTTGTGCTGCTATACATGAGGATAACAAAAACCTGGAAAGCTCTATAGGCTTCCTTCAAAAATCACAGGACTCTTTAGCCGAGGTAGGGTTGCAAAACAGATAGGGGCTGCACTTAATTTTCTTACAACAAGAAGGTCTATGTCCTGGCCTCGGGGAAGAATGCTGCTTCTACACTAATCATTCCGGAGTTGTAAAAGAATCTTTAGCTAAAGTAAGAGAGGCACTAGCAAAACGAAAAAGAGAAAGAGAATAACAAGTAGGATGGTTTGAATCATGGTTAATTATTCCCCTTGCATAACCACCTTAATATTCACTCTGTTGGGCCCCATTATCATTCTGGTACTTGTGTTCACAGTAGGGCCTTGCATTGTAAATCGACTAGTGATGTTTGTTAAGCAACGTGTAACACCATGAAGATGATGGTATTAAGAACACAATATCAACTGATTCCTGACAAAAGACATAGTGCAGGTCCGTAAGGACCATGATTGGCCCTTAAGGTGCATGTTAGAAAGGGGGAAATGAAGAGACTAAAGCATAAAGAGGCAAAAAGAAGGCCTAAGTAACTCCAGCACAAGCTAGCAAACATCTTGTGAGGTATGAATTATTAAAATAACCATGGGTTTGACCAAGAAATGACACAAAAAGAAAAACAATTCCCGAACAATTGAGATATAAATAATCCTTGGGAAATTCACAGAAATTTTCTCCAGATGCATTGACCAATCACTGGGTGGCCATGCAGGACATGGTGACCCAGTGGCCAGAGAATTCCCATCAATAACACTCAATAATGATATTAGCCAATCACATACGTATAGCTTAGTTTGCTTAAAATGTTAACCAATCCTGTAATTTCTCATGTAAAACTTCCTTAAAGTTGTTTATTCAATAGTATAAAAACTGTGCTGATTCTAAGCTCAGGGCCTCTTAGTGTCACCGGTTACTGAGTGTGTGGAGGACCAACATCGAATTTGCAAATAAACGACTTCTTTGTTATTTGAATTGGTCATGATCTCTGGTGGTATTCAGGGGATCTCGAGTCCAGGTACAACAAATGTATATTAGTACATTGAAAGAAAGAGAGCAGACATTTTAACCTATTTGCTACAAGTAAATTAATATTAAACAAAGCTAATTAAAATAATTACTTACTGTTCAGAGGATGAGTATAGTACTCTTGGATATCTTGGAGGAAAAGACTTTAGACTCATTGCAACTGATGCCTTACATTGAAATTAGTGGCTAAACTTTCTTCTTCAGAAAGGCAAAAGCTCCATGTCTTTCATAATAGTATTATAAAATTATAATATCTGCATGTTGAATTGTTTTCCTCTGCTATTTTCAATAACATTCTTCATCCATTAGGTATCCAGGGCTTTGAATGACCAATTCCTTAAAATACCTATATTGCTTATATTGTGATAGAAATTTCCATAATATTCATATGAATTTATCTCTGAGTCTCATCTTGAGCTGTATTCATATAAAATTTATGCAGTCTCAAGCAAGAAACCTGAGTATTTTACTCTTTTCTATGTTTTAATCAATACATCTATTCTCTTTAGAAACGTTCTCATCTTTTATAATGCTCCAGCAAACATGTATTTCTAGTACTTTTATTGAAATAAATATAACATATGGAACATGAAAACAAAACCTCCCTTATGACTTTAATGTAAACCCTTGGGAATTTGCATTAAAAGCACAATTCACATATCTATACATGAATAATCTAATGGTTAAGTCAATTAGACACAAGCACTATCATACCACATAAAGTCTCAATTTACTTAAAGGCACCAAAATATTGGTGTTCATGAATATCACTCATTTTTAGAAAATGACTAGTCACAACAAAGTTTATATTATATTTCAAATTTTAAAAATGGAAATGATGTGAATATCCTGTTTCCAGGAATAGATTTATTCAGCAGTGAAAAAAAAATAAGGGTTTGTCATATAGAATGAAAGATGTAAAAGCAGACTGTCTTTCCTTCAGAGGATAAGTACATGCATATCGTGCAATTTATTCAGATACTATAAAAATTCATGAAAGGTGGTACGGTTGGGGGGGAGGGGGGAAGGGTTGGGTTGGGGGCTGGAGAGGAGGCTGGGAAGGGATGTGAAGGGTAAACAAAGGAGGAGGCTGCAACGCTTGATAAGAAATGTACGCATTATCCTGCCCATGTAATTGTAACCCCTCTATACAGTATGTTCAAAAAAAATAAAATTAAATTCAAAAAAATTCATGATCAGAAGTGATAGGTAAGCAAAGTAAGTGGAAAACTGAATATGTAAATTTTGCTTTCAATATAGGATGACAATTTTCCAATAAATGAGCCTATAGATGATGATTTTCTATCTGTAACACACATCCAGTATTCTACATTTTATTCTTCTACTTTCATGATGTCAATTGCTACTAAAGTATCAAGGTGGGCGCTTTCTTGGTTCCTAGATCCAATAAATTTTAGTATTTTGGAACAGTAGTATAAATTCATGGAGTTTGACTTGAATATCAAGTTTGAGGATACTGTATTTAGGGTATTGTTAATTGGCCTGAAGCAGCCAGGAACATATTATGAATACTCAGACCCACAGTAAACTAAGAACTAGGGACTTGATCTTGGGGAAAGATAAAGGTCCAGGCAAGATCTTAAGCCGAAATAAAGCAATGGAGCAAACATCAATCAATAATCATTACAGATGAATGCAACTGATCTCTGATGTGTCTGGGTGGCAGCTGTGTGTGTGTGTGTGTATGTGTGTGTGTGTGTGTGTGTGTGTGTGTGTGTGTGTGTGTGTGTGTGTAAGAGAGAGAGAGAAAGAGAGACAGAGAGAGAGAGAGAAAGAGAGAGAGAGAGAGAGAGAGAGAGAGAGAGAGAGAGAGAGAGAGGTGTAGAGAATTTTAATGTGCCTTCCATATTTACAGTCCATAGAGCATTACTTGTTAAGGAGAAGGTGCTCATAGCAGAGTTCTCATACCACTCTCATCTCTTTTTACTGCAAAAACACTTGCTTAATATCTAATTAAAAAGAGAAAAATAAACTAACATTGTACATGATTGTTTTGAAAATTAATTGGCATATTGAAGGCCAAAGGGAGGAATTGGAAATTAATATAATCTTTTTCCTCTCTTCTGATTATTACACCTCAATAGTTGTGATTTTCTGGAGTCTCCTGTAATGTACTCATTGATGAATTACTAATATGCTTAATAATATGAAACATATGATAGAGAAATAGATCAGCCAGCAAGCACAATGAACTAGTGATAAGATAGAGCTTTTGAGAAAGGTTGCCACATCTTTTAGGAATGCAATTCCTTCATATGAACTTCAAATTTTATGGCTTTCCCTGTGTTATTAAAAGGTAAGAAAGTACTGTAGAAACAAAAATTCCTGTTCAGTCAAGTAGAAAGTCCTCATGTTCCCATATTCATGTTGCCAATTTCCATTCCATAAAGACTCTTTGTTAGAGTGTTTCCATTTATTGTACTTCAGCATATCATCCTTCCCTGTTGGAGACAGGAAAAAAGATAATTTTATTTGAATATTCTTTTACATAAGTTATTGTGTACAGGCATGATTTGTATAATTACAGAAGTTTGTAATAAATGTAAGTAGGGATCATGTCACAATTAAAAAATATAATTAAAATCACATAACAAGTTTAGAAGTCACAGAATTTTGTGCATGAAAACATAAATTAGATTAGTTGCAGAATTTCTATTTTGAGATAAACTTTATATTAAAGTATAAAGTACTTTACTAAGGGTTGAAACATTTTCTTCACAGATATATTTCTTAGAGATATTTTTGCTTTATAATTTTAAGAAGAAAAATGGACTCAAAGTAATTATTTTTTAAAAACATTATTTTCCTGTTACCATGTGATTTACCTCCAAATTAGATATCCAGATATAAGATTTAACTTAATTTAACCAAAAATATTTATTGAGTATAAGAACCTTCTTCACACTAAGTTTAAAAACATAATGAGTCTGAAATATTCTCTGTGTGAACTGTGTTAATATTATTTACAATGTGAGCGAAATGTTTAAACAGTAGTATTTATTTTAGCTTAATTGCTCTGAGGAGACAATAAATGATTTAATCAAAGGCTAAAAATGACTAGATTTAATATTTAGAATTCAGGAAATGTTTTTGACCACACTGGTTACTGGAGCCTTCTCAACAACCTCATGAGATAATTTATATTGATGAAGCAAAAATCCCAGAGTTTAGACATTTATGAATAAAAAAATTGTGGCATTTTGAATATGTAAACTATGTGTCAAACATAGAAAATTTAGCTTTTAAAAATCTGAATATAATAATTCATTTAATTGCAGGATAATTGCTTGTTCTGAAAGGAGATATAATTGCATTCATTTTGAAAAGTAATCCTAATTACTCATTTGAATAAGAGACAATATTTAAAATATCATTCATTCAAGAAACAAGATGTACAGTTAGTTGTTTTTTATGCCAATTATGTTCCCTAACTTACTAGAAATATTAAATTAGTAAACTTAAATCATTGCTTTGTAGAAAAATAGAAATTTAGTTTCTTAAAACTCATGACTATAACTTTTTCTCAATTACTAAGTAATAATTTTTTTTATCATGGAACCTTATTTAATATATTTTTATTCATTAAGTTAAATAACTGCCCAATGATAATATAAAATATTCATGAACAAAGTTTGTGTAACACAAATATTTTTTTCAAAGACAAATCATGGTTCTTTTACAGAACACTAGAAGGCAGTGTATTCTTTATTAACTTTTATTTATTTTGTTAAAATTTATTAATTGTCAGAAGTGGCAATTCCATAATATATTTAAATCATTTGGTTATACTCTCTCTATTTCCTTTTCATTACCCTTTTTTCCAAAGATCTGTTTTTACATGAAATTACATCTTTATATATGCACATATAATCTAATTTGGAAAAAATAGATTTAAGCTAAACTGCAACTTAAGTCAAGATGTAGAGTGGAATAACAGGATGGAAAAAACTTGAATATTTTTGTTAACTTCTGAATTGAACTATTATTATTATTATGAGTAGGGTTAGGATCCCAGACAGAATTAGAATTAGGGTTAGAGAAATAGAAAATTTAGGTTTAAAACAGGATGACCCATTGCAACAATGATACTCAAAGACCCTATGTTGAAAATAAACTTTACACCATGGGGAGGGAGGACTAAGAGAGGTGAGGTAGTAGGAGAACAGCAAAGAAGGGGGTAACAACGCTCAAAAACAAATGTACTCATTACCTTACACATGTAGCTAATCCTTATTTAAAGCATCTTTACTATAAAATAAAATTTGAAAAAATAATGAAGACGGGCGCTGGTGGCTCATGCCCATAATCCTAGCTACTCAGGAGGCTGATATCAGAGGACAATGGCTCAAAGCCAGCCTGGGCAGGAAAGTCCCTAAGTCTCTTATCTCCCATAAACCACTAGAAAACCTGAAGTGGCATTGTTGCTCAAGTGGTAGAGCACTCGCCTTGAACTGAATAACGTTGGGACAGCGCCCAAGGCCAGAGTTCAGGCCCCACGACCGACCAAAAACAAAGAAAAATAAAACTTGACAGGAAATAGAAAAATACTTAAAAAATTTAGTCTCAAAATGCAAGTAAAATTTAGACCTACACTGTGAGCAAGAGAATAAATGTGCAATAGAGGCTTGCTATTAACATTATGATTTGCTTATATGTAGGCTTAGGATTAGGCAAGGTGTTCCAGTTAGAGCTGGGGTTAGGATGAGAAAAAGATGTAAGAAATAAAAAGGTCTATATAAGTAAGGTGTATATAAGATTTAAGATATAAAAGGGTGTAAAACTGAAACATATTTTAAGAAGAATGAATGGCATCAAGGTTAAAATGAATGAAAACCAGTGTCTGTATTACTTTAAACATTCAGATATAATTTGGCTTAAAGTGTGAATTACTTTTTGTTCTGGTTTAGGTTAGGGAAGGATAAGTTTTAGGGTAAAATTTAGCTTTCCAATAAGAAGCAGAACCAAAAAAAAAAATGTTTGATCGAATAGTTATCCTTACATGAACCATTTGGTTAATGTAAATCAGATTGTGATTAGGATTAGGTTTCAGATTAAAGGGTGTTGAGAATAGGATAAAGAAATTGGTTAAACTAGTGGATTGTGCCTGTTATCCTAGCTACTCATGAAGCTGATTTCTGAGGATCGCAGTTCAATGACAGCCAGGGCAGGAAAGTCCATGAGAATTTTATCTCCAATTAAACACCAGAAAACCCAAATGTGGTGCTGTGTCTCAAGTGGTAAAGCACACACCTTGAGCTAAAGAACTCAGGGATCATATCCATGCCTAGAGCTTAGGGATCTTGCCCAGGCCCAGTGTTCAAGCCTTATATCGGACAAAAAGAAAGAAATGTGTTAAATGTTAAGTAAAGCTGAATTTATTTCCTGTTTCTAGGAATTCAGAAAAAGCTAGGATAATAGAAGTACAATGTATTTCATAATATCAGGATTTGAAATCAATGCTTATATGATTCCTCTTAAGGAACAAGATAGATTCTGAGATAAGAGTGAGAAAATCTGTAGTGTTTAGGAAAACCTGCAATTTATTTCAAGAATTACAAGTGGAATTTCAATAAGGATGACACAAAAAGAGAATTTTACATAAATTTTAGAATTGGGATATCATTAGTGTCTTGGACATGGTTAGGATTCTAGCCATAGTTAGGATTAGAGTGAAGGAGAAAAAAAATCATTTTTATTTTTCTAGTTTTTCATTTCTCCTTTTGATCCCTCCCCTCCTCTTATCCCATCACCATTCTTCTCTGAATACTATTTCTTCAAACTTGCAGCTTATAAGGGTTTCACTTTTTAATTTTAAATTTTGGGTTTTCCATTTTTTCTTCTCCTTTTTTTCTTTTTCTACTTTTTTATTTATTCATTCTTTTCTTTTTCTTTTTTCTTTTTTTCTCTCTCTGCTATCATTCTGTCCAATCCATTTCCCTATTTGAGATCAGGACTCGGTTAAGTCCACACTCCCTCACCTTCTCACATCCCTCTAATCCTTTTGTTCCCCACATTTTCGCTAAGCCTAATCATTTCTGGTTGCAAAATGCTTCTTTGCTGTTCTTAGGCAATTAAGACATAGTTGTTTGATGTTGAATAGATTGTATCTCTTGAACTAGATTGTATCTGCAGACTTTTGACTGTGCAACTACGGATTTTGGTTGATGCATACCTTACAATAGTGTTCTAGCACAAAACTGGTGTTACTCTCATGCCAAATAGGCAGAACAAACCAGAAAAACACAAGAAAAATGGCAAGTCGGGGGATGTCAACTCCCACTCATGACAATCAGGGGACAGAACAGATAATAAATAATCCAGAGGTGAGTTCCCAAAAAGCTCTACAAACACTTCAGGTAAACAGGGTAAATGAATAGAGTGAAAACATGCAAAGGTCTCAGTGTGAGCATGATAAGGATAGAGAGAAGGCAAAAAAAGATCAATACATGTGTGTCATGAGCGTGAGGAAGCTACTCAAAGATTGATACAGGAATTTCGTGAGCAGATTGAGGACAATTAAAGAGAAAAAAAAAAAAAAACGAATTGCCTGAGCAGGTTGAGATAAAAGAGATAGATAGGAATTGCGTGAGAAGGTTTAGATCAGACAAAGAGATAGATAGGAATTGTGTGAGCTAGCTGAGAACAGATGAAGAGAAGTGAGGAACGACATAAGCAGGCTGAGAACACTCAAAGAGAACTACAAAAATTGCGTGAACATGGGGTAGCTAATCGAAGACAAATATAGGAACTGAGAGATCGGAATGAGAATAGACTAAGATCAATAGAGGCATTCATGCAATCCATAAACAGAGAGCTGAAAGAAATCAGGGAGACCACAAAGGGAATGCTGAAAGGAGCCCAACAGAAGGAATGGGAGTCCAAGGAAAGCATAACCAATCAACTAAGTGATTTGAGAATATACACTAAACACCAAATTAAGGAAGTAAAGAAGTTCATAGATCTTAAAAAGCTCCAACACAGAATTTGAAGCCATCAAAACCAACCAATTAGAAGGAAAAGAAATAAAAACAAAGTAGAAAGTCTTGACAATACGTTAGATCATGCAGAAGATCAAATCTCAGGGATCGAAGACAGCCCAGGTATCATAGAGAAAGAACATATATCCATCCAAGACAAATCCAAGAAATATGACAGATCTATTCAACATTTGGAAGACATCATCAGAAGGCCTAATCTGAGGATAATGGGTATAGAGGAACACATGGAGAGAAAAGTTAATGGTCTAGGAAATTTGATTAACAGGATACTAGCAGAGAACTTCCCAAACATGCAAAAAGATAGGCCTATTCAGATACAAGAAGCTTTTAGAAGTCCAAGTAGGCCAGACCAGAACAGGACATCTCACCAAAACAATATAATCTGCAAAGGATGAATTCAGACCAAGGAAAAGATCCTTAAAGCTGTCAAGGAGAAAAGATCAATCACCTATAAAGGGAAACCAGTTAGAATCACCTCAGATTTCTCAGCACAGACAACTAAAGCAAGAAGAGCTTGTGATGGTATATACCATGCCGTAAAGGGAAACAACTATCAACCAAGAATACTGTACCCAGCTAAACTCTACTTCATAACTGAAGGTCAAATAAAAACCTTCCATAGCAAAGAGAAATTGAAACAATACATATCCACCACACCAGCTCTACAAAAGTTTCTTAAAGATGTCCTACACATAGAAAACCAACAAGACCACAATAAAGGCCAAGAAACTGCACCCAAACTGAGAATCCAAGAACCATAGGAAGAACCCAGTTGGCACAGCTCCCATGAAGTTGGATAAAATGGCAGGAACTCCCAAATACCTCTCAGTCCTATCTCTTAACATTAACGGACTTAACTCTCCAATTAAGCAACATAGACTGTCCAGTTGGATTAAAAAACAAGATCCTTCTATCTGCTGCCTTCAGGAGTCACATCTTGCCCATAAAAACAAACACATTTTGAATGTGAAAAGCTGGAACAAAATCTACCAAGCAAACGGCCCCCATAAACAGGCAGGTGTTGCAAGCCTCATATCAGAGAAAATAGACTTCAAATTAAAATCAATGAGAAGAGATAAGGAAGCTCGCTATATACTAATTAAGGGATCCCTCCTTCAGGAGGATATTACAATTCTAAATATCTATTTTCCAAACAACGGAGCACCCAAATTTATCCAAGGAAAACTATTTTCCCTCAAATCCCACATAGATCCAAAGACATTAATTGTTGGGGTCTTTAACACACCACTCTCCCCACTAGATATATCAACTCGGCAAAAACTCAACAAAGAAACCACAGACCTAAAAAACTGCATAGATCAACTAGATTTCACAGACGTCTACCGAATATTTTACCTAGCAGCATCAGAATACAGGTTTTTCTCAGCAGCATATGGAACATTTCCCAAAATAGACCACATATTAGGTCACAAAAGCAACTTGCCCAAATTCAGAAACACTGAAATTATACCTTGCATTCTCTCAGACAAAACTGGAAGAAAATTAGAACTCAACACCGAAATCCACCAAAGAAAGTCCTGTAACACATGGAGGCTGAACAACACTGTTGGACCACCAGTGGGTCATGGAAGTGATTAGACATGAAATTCAAGTATTCATTATATTCAACAAAAATGTACACACAAATTACCAGCTCCTCTGTGATATAGCAAGGGCAAGGTATAGGTCTGAGTGCCTACATCAACGAATTGGAGAGATCTGAAACCAACAATTTAATGAGACATCTGAGCTTCCTTGCAATGGAGCAGCAAGATAAACCCCAATCTAGTAAATGGAAAGAAATAAAATAAAATATATTAATTAAAATTAAATTAATTAAAATAAATAAAATAAAATCAGAAATTAAATTAATTACAATCCAAGAAGACCATAGAAAGAATCAACAAAACAAAGAGTTGGTTCTTGGAAAAAATTAACAAAATAAACAGACCCTTAGCAAATCTTATCAGAAAAAGATGAGAACACACCCAAATAAATAAACTCAGAGATGAGAATGGAAACAATACCACAAAAACAACCAAGATTCAGTACATTATATGGGAATATTTCTCAAACCTTTATGCTCATAAGTTTAAGAACTTGGCAGAAATGGACCTTTTTCTAGCAAATATAAATATAGGGAAACTAATCCAAGATGAATTAAGCCATATTAACAGGCCCATATCAAGCATTTAAATAGAAACAGCAATAAGCGGACTCCCATCTGAGAAAAGGATCAGATGGTTTTACAGCAGAATTCTACAAGGCCTTCAAATCAAAACTCACACCAATATTGCTTCAAATCTTCAATAAAATTGAAAGAGAAAATTCACTACTGAATTCATTCTATGAAGCTATAATAACCCTCATCCCAAAACCAGGCATGGATTCACCAAAGAAAGAGAACTATAGACCCATTACTTTGATGAACATTGATGCAAAATTTCTCAACAAAATTTTGGCCAATCGACCTCAACAATTCATCCAAAAGAACTTACACCACGATCAAAAAGGGTTCATTTCAGGGATGCAAAGCTGGTTCAAAATATGGAAATAAATTATCATATTTCATCACATCAACATGAGCAAAGATAAGAACCACATGGTTAAGTCAATAGATGCAGAAAAAAATTGACAAGATCTAACACCCCTTTATGATTAATGTTCTGGAAAAATTAGGAATCTATGGAATCTTCCACAATACAATAAAAGCTCTATATGAGAAACCTACAGCCAGTATTATACTCTAAAATCCTCTAAAATCAGGAACGAGACAAGGATGTCTACTCTCCCCACTGCTCTTCAATCTAGTATTAGAATGCTTAGCTAGAGCAATAAGACAAAATGCAAACATAAAGGGGATTCAAATAGGGAAAGAAGCAGTTAAACTCTCCCTCTTCTCTGATGACATGATCTTGTATTTAAAGAATCCCACAGACTCCACTCCCAAATTACTCAAGGTGATCCAAAATTTTGGCAAATTAGCAGGGTATAAAATTAACCCTCAAAAATCAATGGCTTTTCTGTATGTCAACAATGAGAATAGTGTGGCTGAAATTAGGAAAGCAACTCCATTTGTAATAGTCCCACACACAAAAAAATGAAATACCAAGGTTAACTTAACCAAAGAAGTGACGGGTATTTATGATGAAAACTTTGAAAACCTGAAAAAGGAAATCAAAACAGAACTTAGAAGGTGGCAAAAATTCTCATGCTCCTGGATTGGAAATAACAACATCGAGAAAATGGCAATATTTTCCAAGGCAATCTACAAATTCAATGCGATACCTATCAATATTCCTACCTCCTTCTTGAAGGAAATAGAAGAGGCAATCCAAAAATTCATATGGAACATAAAAAACACCGAATAGCAAAAACGATCCTTAACAGAAATAATAGTGCTGGAGGCATATCAATACCAAATTGCAAGCTCTACTACAAAGCCATAGTAATCAAAACAGCTTGGTACCGGCACAAGAACAGACCTCAGGACCAATGGAATAGAATTGAAAACCCAGAAATGAACCTAGAGACCTATAGCCATCTAATCTTAGATAAGGGAGCTAAAAAAAATAGAATGGAAGAAAGACAGCCTCTTCAGTAAATGGTTCTGGCAAAAGTGGTTAACAACTTGTAGAAAACTAAATCTACATCCTTATATATCACCCTGCACCAGAATCAACTCCAAAAGGATCAAGACCTCGGAGACAAACCATACACCCTGAAGACATTACAGGAAGGAATAGAAGAAACCCTAGGTCACTTTGGCATAGGATGACATTTTGTTAATAGAGACCCAGAAACACGAAAAAATCAAAGAAAGGTTGGACAAATGGTATTGCGTGAAATTGCAGAGCTTCTGCATGGCAAAGGACATAGCTAGCAAGAGCAATAGAAAGCCCACAGATTGGGAGAAGATCTTCACTAGCCATATAACGGACAAGGGTCTCATATCTAAAATATACCTGGAAATCAAAAAATTAACTTTCCCAACAACAAATCTTAAAAGAAACAACTGCCCAATTAATAAGTAGGCTAAACACTTAAAGAGAAACTCCTCTGAAGAGGAAAGAAGGATGGCCAATACACACATGAAGAAATTCCCAACCTCTCTTGCCATAAAAGAAATGCAAATCAAAACAACATTGAGATACCACCTCATCCCAGTTAGAATGACTATAATCAAGAACTCTAATAACAACAGATGTTGGAGGGGATGTGGACATTGTTGGTGGGTGCGTAAGCTTGTTCAACTACTTTGGAAAGCACTATGGAGGTTCCTCCAAAGACTCCACATAGAGCTCCCCTATGACCCAGCAATCCCACTTTTGGGCATTTACCCAAATAATCACAAACAAGACCACGCTAAAGCAACCAGCACAACTATGTTTATTGCAGCATTATTTACCATAGCTTAGATATGGAACCAACCCAGATGCCCCACAGTAGATGAATGATCAAGAAAATGTCGTACAGGTACACAATGGAATTTTGTGCCTCCATCAGAAAGAATGACATTTTCCCATTTGTTAGGAAATGGAAAGACTTGGAAAAATTATATTAAGTGAAGTAAGGCAGGACTAAAGAAACATAGGTCCCATGGCTTTCCTTATTTGCAACAACTAGTATATATCTGAGTCAAGCAGAAAAGGTCAGATAAGTTGATGTTAGGGAAATGAACCCTAAGATTTGTATTCAAATGTTTTTTTTTTCTTTCATGAGATTGTTTCTAAAATATTTAGAAGATTATTTATTGGTTCCTTTTTATGTCCCTCCCCCATGATATAACCCCTGCTTTCACTGTATATGATGTTTGTGTAATTTGAGAAGGGGAAGGGAAAAAACAAATCGTTAAATCATGGATACAGGTGGACCCATTGCAACAATGAGATATACAAGACATTATGTCGAAAAACAAACTTTACAACTTTGGTGGGTTGGGGTAGGTGGATAAGGAGGATTCACTGGGGGGACCTGGGGAGGATGGGAAGAGATGGGAAGTGGAAACAAATAGGAGGCTACAATGTTTGATAAGAAATGTACTCATTATCTTGCACATGTAATTTAACCCCTCTGTACAGTATTTTCACAATAAAAAAACAGCTTGATCCTAGCACAAGAACAGACTCCAGGGCCAATGGAATAGAATTGAAAACCCAGAAATGAACCTAAAGACCTATAACCATCTAATTTTTGGAAAGGGAGCTAAAAAAAATAGAATGGAAGAAAGAGAGCCTCCTCAGTAAATGGTGCTGGCAAAATTGGTTAACTATTGTAGAAAATGATAGCTAAACCTTATATATTACCCTGCACCAGAATCAACTCCAAATGCATCAAAGATCTCGGAGTCAAAGCAGACACTCTGAAAACATTACAGGATGGAATAGGAGAAACTCTAGGTCTCCTTGGCACAAGCTGAAATTTTCTTAATAGAGACCCAGAAACACAACAAATCAGTGAACGTTTGGACAAATGGGATTGCATGAAATTGCAGAGCATCTGCATGCAAAGGACATAGCTAGCAACATCAATAGAAAGCCCACGTATTGCGAGAAAATCGAAGATCTTCACCAGCTATACAACGGACAAGGGTCTCATATCTAAAATATACTTGGAACTTAAAAAATTAAATTCCTCAACAACAAATCTTCAAAGAAACAACTGCCCAATTAATAAGTGGGCTAAAGACTTTTGGAGTGTGTTCCTTACTCATGTTAAACTTGTCTGTAAACTTCTGATTGAGAGTATTACAAAAGGAAACAATATGCCATTTGAAGGCCAGCATAGAACAAAAGGAAATATTTGTTTTAAAAGTGTTCTGCTGCAAAGAAACAAAGACATGGATGTTTTAAAGTGTCTTATGCATGGATGTTTCACTCCTGGGATGATTTTCTTGTTGCAGGACTCAGTTATCAATTCCTTAATCTGGTCCGGAGTTTTCCATTGCAATAAGGATTCCAAAAAAGCAGGATCCAGTGAGTAGGATCAGCAAAAGCAGCCCCCTCTCAGACCAGTACTCCTTTAAGGAGGCTCCCAAAGAAATAACTGGTGTTTGTTTTGTTTGTTTAGTTTGTGCTGGTTTGGGGGCTTGAACTCAGAGGCTAGACCCTGTCCCTGTACAGTGTTCCTGCCCACCTGCCCCCAAAGCTAGTACTCTACTTTTTGAGCCAAAACTGCACTTCTGGCTTTTTTGGTTTTTAATTACAGATAAGAATTTGACACACTCTCCTGTCTGGTTTGGCTTTGAATTAAGACAGTAAGAAAGCTAACTGACATCAACTTTACGGACTTCTATTTTGAACCAAGAAATACTAGATGAAGCTTATTATTATGCTAATATTTGACAATTTGTAAAAGAAGAAAATATGTTCAGCAAAGGATCCATAACTTAAATAACTCAGTGAATATAGGTGCACTGAATCATTTTGGAATTATTTTCTTTGCTTGTCAAGATTATTATTGACTTCATCATTCTTTTGGGGAAACTTAAGTCATATTTGCACTTTTTTCATGGTCGTGGGGCTTGAACTCTGATCCTGGGCACTGTCCCTCAGCTCTTCAGCTCAAGTTGGGTTCTCTACCCCTTTAGCTACAGCACCACTTCCAGGTTTCTTGTGGTTAATTGAAGATAAATTTTTCATGGACTTTCCTGACCACACTGGCTTTGAAACACAATCCTCTGGTCTCAACCTCCTGAATAGCCATGATTACAGGCACAATCCACCAGCACCTGGCTCATATTTGCCTTTAGTGCACTTAATGACACTAAGTATACAAAGAATGGAAATCTGAATCAAATGATATGACATTGCAGCTTTTCAGAACAATTGGGTAGCAATAAATATGTACGCTTTTTCCATTTTGTTACATTAATGCCTCATGAGCTATGGGACCCTTAGATTACCATCTCTTCCCTCTGTGTAGGTGTATTTAATATTAGGAAAGGTTCATAGAGAAATAAAGAAAGACAGGTGTTTAGAAATCAAAGGAGATCAGGTATGAAAGAACACCCTAGAAAGAGATACAGTTATCACACAGAGATTAAGAACTATCCTAAGAGATTTAGAATGTTAAAGGCAATGAGGAATAAACGTAGTTGATAACTTGTTCTTCAATAACCAAAAATGCTTCCTTAGAACGGTTTCTGCTATACCTTATTGACTATCACTTATTCCTTTCATCTGGAGTTATTCCTTCTCTTCTATCACAACTGTTAATTAGCCTCTGTCTTTTTGGTGCCAGGACTGGCCAAAATGTTTTTAAATCTCACTTCGACTACCCTTCTCATTGTGATTAGCAGTGACCACTCAAAAACCTGGAATCTTTGAATTTCCAGAATTAATCTTCACCTGACATCTAAGCACATTCCTGGCATTAATTGCTGTGACCTAATGAACAAAACTTTTTTTTTCAACACAGTATCCAAATATAGGTAAAGCACTTTAATTAGGTACTATCCTCAGGTATCAGGATGGATGGAGCAATTATATATTCCAAGTATAGGTTCTTTATTTTCCATTTACTAACTAAATATTTGTTGTTGTTGTTGTTGTTGTTGTTGTTGTTTTGCCAGTCCTGGGGCTTAAACTCAGGGCTAAAGAATTATTCCTCAGCTTTTTTTTTTTTTTGCTCAAGTTAACCTTCTACCATTTGAGGCACAGAACCACTTCCAGTGTTTCTTTTTCTGTTTATGTGTACTGAGGAATTGAACACAAGGTTTCCTGCATGCTAGGCAATCAGCATACCATGAAGCCATATTCCCAGAGCCCTAAAATACTTTCTTAAGATGGTTTTACATTTTCATTCTGTAACAATCTATCATAATTTTGGCCAGAAATTTTAGCTAGGAAAGGACGTTGAACTCAGTACTGAGTCCAATAATGCTAGATGGACAACGAATAACTGTCACAGTCTAGCCAGGGCACAGAGGGGCTTACCTCATGTAGCTGGTACAACAGACTGAGCGAGACAGCTCCTGAACCAAAGCTCACAGAATGAGAGGGCCCCTTTGGTTCCAGCCACATGGGGATGCTGGGCCACCACTCCAGCACCCATTCAATCAGTTCCTGAAAGAGAGAGAGTGAAAGAAAGATGGTCAGAATTACACTTAAGCCAGGTGCTGGTGGCTCAGGTCCATAATCCTAACTACACAGGAGGCTAAATCTGACGATCATGGTTCATAGTCAGCCTGGGCAGGAACATCTATGGGACTCTTATCTCCAAAGAACCACCAGAAAATCATAAGTGGCGCTGTGACTCAAGTGGTAGAGCACTAGCCTTGAGCTGAGGAGCTTGGGGACAGTGCCCAGGCCCAGAGTTCAAGCCCCACGACTGACAAGCAGTGGAATTCCCACCACAAGAAGTGGACTGAATAGCACCCATTGTCCTAGGGAGCATGGCAGAAGAGTTATGAGTAGGTCACCCAGGTTCTCTGTTCCTCAATTTCCCCAGCTGCAAAACTGAACAAAATGAAGGAATCCCGTCCTCATGGGTATAGGGTAATAATGAAAGAGCACCATGTTTTGTTTCATAATCCTATACCTGTCGCACCATTAATAACACACACAATCTGAGCTCTTTCCGGGTATCTTCCTGTCATATTCTCACAGAATTTCTGAGAACCGTATCTGACTGCCTCTCCCTCTGTGTCTGGCCCTGCTCCAGAGATCCCTCTGTATTAATCCCTTGTTTCCTCACAACTGTCCCATGAGGAGACTGAGGTCCGATGGTCGAGGCCCAACCCAGAACTTCACCTTAGTCAAGAATTGGCTGCCGTGGACTAAGTTTGGAAAAATCCATCTAAATAAATTACTGAGTGTGACACTACGTGTCTATCATCCCAACTACAGAGGACTTGGCCTGGTGGTGCATGCCTGTCACAGATAGGAGGACCGCAATTCAGCCCAGCCTGAGCATATATTAAGCCTCAATCTTGGAAATGCCCAAGACAGAAAAGCTTGGCTCCCATGGTAGAAGACCTGACTGGCAAGCCTAAGGCCTTGAGGTCAAACCATAATATACCAAAAAGAATCAGAGGCCCAGTGCCACAAGCTCATGTCTATAATCCTAGCCATTCAGGAGCCTTAGATCTGAAGATCACAGCTCAAGATTTAAAATAGGGTTGGCCTGCCTATCAGACGTCATGATGAGAAGACCTGGAGTCTGACCTATGTTGTTGTGCTCCATACTAGCAAGGCTCATAGCCTTACTAAGTGTTGGCCAAGCTCTCTGTTCCCCTGGGAAGCCACCCAATGTGAGCCGCACTCCCAGGTTCTCCCAAACTCCCACTGCCACTAACCATGCCCAAGGGAGTACACAGCTCCAGGGCACATAGATCTCTTGTTCTTTTAACAGTGCTGAGTCCCCTTCACGCGTCCCTCCTTTCCAGCTCCCCAGAGCTCAGCTGTGAATCCCATGCACCCCCCAAAATATAGCAGGTAGAAGTTACCATAGCCAGTCTCCTTGTTACAACCCACATCTACACCCACCCACACACCCCACCCCACACACACACAAACACACACACACACACACACACACATCCAGACAGGTGACAGAAGACTTGTCAATGCAGCACCTGCAATTTACCAAATGATCACTCACCTGAGTACAGTCAGGCTGTACAAGGAGAAAGATTATCTGTCTCTGTGTGTCTCTCTGTCTCTCTCTGTCTCTCTCTCTCCTATCCCTCTGTCTCTCTCCGTCTCTGTCTCTGTCTCTCTCTATCTCTCTGTCTCTGTCTCTCTCTATCTCTCTGTTTCTGTTTCTATTTCTGTCTCTGTCTCTGTCTCTGTCTCTCTCTGTCTCTCTCTGTCTCTCTCTGTCTCTGTCTCTCTCTCTCTCTCTCTCTCTCTCTCTCTCTCTCTCTCTCTCTCTCTCTCTCTCTCGCACACACGCACACACACACAGAGACTCAGAGCAGTGCCTCTCCTGAGTTTGTTGGAGACCAGATGGACCAGGAGCACCAGCAGAAGTTGGCAGAGCTGGGAAATATGATCACCCTGAGAGAACTGTTGACAGCTGGTGTGGGGGGACAGCCGGGGTGCATGTATGTGGGTGGGGTGTTCCTCCAAGATATTCACCTTCTGTTCTGACCCCCAACACACTCACCTCCTTACTGGGCTTTTCTGGGAACCTCTTCAAGTGAAAGGGTGACGAGCACAGAAGACAAGGGCTCACACAGCAAGGGGGTCTATTTTCGGCATCCAACACCCTCCACCCCAGAAAAAAGGAAAAGTACCCAGAAGGCAAGTGTGGACATGCTGCTCTCTACCTCTGAACTAAAGCCACTAGGTTCCCACCATGGAGAGGAAGGGTGCAAATGTGCCGCTGTGTGGCTCCCACTGCTTCAGGCCAACGGCTCTGTAGCACCCACTCCTCACCCAACCCTGCACCTCCCAGTTTCCTGGGACACTGGAGGCTAGGGATGGGGCTGGGATCCTCAGGTCAACACCCACCCCCATCCCTGGGGCATTTGTGGCAGGGCCTGGGCCAGACTGTGGGGCATGGGGGAGGTGCAGGTCCTGGTCACGAGGGGGGAGAAGTGGGGGATATGGGCTTGTGGGGTGTGGTCCTGCACGGGTTGCCACTCACATGTGCTGCTGAGAGAAGCTGTTGGAGGCCGCTCCAGGTGAGGCCAGCAGTGATGACAGAGGCATGGAAGACACTCAGGCCCAGAGCAGATGACAGGGGTCCAGGACTATGTCAGGGCCACAAGCTGGCCAGTGGCGCACCATTGCACTATTGCCTGAAGACTCCAAGAGGCACCACATGTCTGAGCTAGCAACACCAGGTTTGAAATGTTGCACAGCTGGGAAGGGGAGGAGGGAACCAGGGCACTGGCCTGCACATGGTGGGGCTGAGCAAGGCCTCTCTTCCTAGGCCTCAAGTCTCTCCACTCACCCAACTCTACCTTCCTCAACTACTGGTAGTTGTGTCAACCACAGAGGTAATCCCAGTGCTACAGGACAGAATAGAATATGGGCACGGCCACCATTCTTGTATACCATTGGTCAGAAAGAACCATGAAGGAATGGGGGTGTGTCTCGAATACTGTGATGCAGGCAGAATGGGCAGAGTCAAGATGACAGCAGCCCCTTTCCCAGGAAACTCTATCCAATCCAGTTGGGGACAAGAGAGTGAACTGCTTTAGCCAGATGGCTGCACAGATTGTTGTGTATGTCTGTTTGTTGCCAGTCCCAGACCTTGAACTCAGGATCTAGGCACAATCTGTGAGCTGCTTTTGTTCAAGCCTAACCACTGGAGCCACAGAGTTCTCCTTCTGGCTTTGTTGGCACTGAAGTTGGACAGGGGTCTCAAGGACTTTCCTGCCTAGGTTGACTTTGACCATGATCCTCCTATCACAGCCTTGTAAGTATCAAAGAGGACTGTTGAGAGCCACTGATGCCTGCCTAATCATTGGTCTTGCTGATATACTCGAACAGACCGGTGAGTTCCCTACCATAAGGTCTAAGTGCTGGGAGCTGGAGCACACAGTTTGAATCCTGGTCCTGCCACCACCAAATGGCAGAAGATCTTAAGAAACTCATTCCTATTCATATGATTACCAATGAAACACGATGTATTTCATGATTGAATAAGAAGTTCTTGAATGATTCTAGCATAAAATTATACACAATAATATTATGGGACACTGATAGATTTTAATTAACACTTTATGAAGCATTTAAACAATCACATTCATTAAATGGAGGCAGAATAAAATACCTAAAAATTGGGCCTCACATACTATAAAGGTGCCATTTTTTGTGCCAGGCCTCGGATTTGAATGCATGGTCTGGATAACACTGTTGCTCTGTGTGGGAAGGGGAAGCTTGCCTCCTTGAAGTAAAAAAATTCAAGTCCATTCCTTAGGCCTGAAATTAATCCCCACTAAGAAAATATCCTATTTGTGTAAAATTTAAATATATGATTTATATTCATATTTTGACTCCATATTGTGTTCAGTGTAGTTACTCATTTTATTTTTTGTTTTATTCATGTGTTGACTGTTCATTTTATTGACTATTATGACACGTAGAACAGTAAATACATTGATTACATAGGACATATGTTTGCATATGTATTCTACTTCATACCTGACAACCAGGACATTCACAGAAAAGAAAAACTTGTATCACCGTCAGCTTCTTATGCAAAAATTCATTTTTTGGGAGTGCTGGCATCTGAACTCATAGCCTACAAGGCCCAATTCATGAATGGGTGAGTGTCAGCACACCATCCTGGGGCAAATTGAACTGACAGGCAGTTCCCAGGACCCAAGATTGAGCCCCAGAGGTTGACAAAATAAGAACAGATTGACATGCAGATTGTAGTACGTTAATATATATATATATGATATATTGTATATATTATATATATATCATATATTATGTATATTACATATAATATATATATATATATATATATATCTTTATAGAGTGCCAGAGAGGTCTGTCCATTATTCAGTTATATAGACTACATTCCTACCAATTCTTGGGTATTTATTATGCCTCCATGTAATTAATGTCATTGTTTTCATCCTTAATAAACTATTAAGTAAATCATTGTCCTGAAATTATTGCATCCCTGTAGGAAATAATATTCTTTTAATGCTTCATATCAAATAAAAATAATCAGTCTACTGAAATCATGATGTCGAATTTTATAGGCGAATCATTCATGAGCAAGTCATTCAACCATGACATTTGTTACATTCCATCGTTATTCCTATGGATGGGAACAAGTCTCCTAGGATCTCCCGCCCGCCGGAAGTGACATGACTGGGATTCGCCCTGCAGGACTATGGCTTACCCAATAGCCCACCAGCATTCAGCAATGCAAGGTGAAGTACCATTTGGAGCCCTGTCATTCAGACCCAGATGGTCATGGTGCAAAATGTAGAAGCACCATCCCCCCTCTTCTTTTCTGGGCATCAGCCCCCAAGGCCTGGAGGTTTAGGATTCCAGGATTGGCTGTGGTTCCAGTGGCTGCACCCCAGCCTAGGGTGATGCAAGCTGAGGCAGAGTTGCACTGACCTGAGTTCAAGATCTTGCTTGGCAAAAAAAAAAGAAAAATATCTCCCTGGCTTGCAATAGGTGCCGTTGTATCTGCCAGGCTTTGGATTTGAACTCAGCATATGGGTAACTCTGCAGCACTGTGGACCAAGGGGAAGCTCACCATGCTTGAAGACAAGAAAGTCAGGCCTGGGACCTAGGCCTGAATTCAAGCCCCAGCCCTGGGAAACATACTATTTATATACATTGTAAAGATAAGATTTGTAATTATCTATAGATGTTCAGTCCATATTTTGTTTGTTGTGGTTGTTTATTGTATTTGTTTTATTCATTTATTTACCATTTATTTTATTGACTGTGATAACACACATTCCATATATTATATTGAGGGCATCCTATCACATAGTATCTAGATTTGTTGACGTCTTCTCCATCATGTCTGACACCCAGGACTCTCAGAGAAAGGGAAAACAGGTGTCACACTATGCTTCTTACTACATGATCCAATTGTTGGCAATGCTGGGATATGAACTCAGAGCTTAGCAAACCCACTTCCTGAATGGGTGTGTCCACATGGCAACCTCTATCCCAGGACGCTACCAGGAAGTTCCCAGATCCTGAGATCAAGCCGCAGGGGTGGACAAAATAGCCATACATGGATAGGCAGGTGGTAGTATACCAAGAAATATGTATTTGTATGGAGTGCCAGAGACATCTACCTAGGATTCAATGACATCAACTATGTTCCTACCAACTCTTAGGTAGTTATTACACCACCATTGAAGTAATAGGATTTTTTTCATGCTTAGTAAGATATTCATTAAGATCAATCAGCGTCCAGTATTATTGCGTCTAATTTTAGACTAGACTAATGCACGCAGAAACTTTTCATTCAATCATGAGTTTGCTCACATTCTATTGCTATTCCCATATATAGGAAGAGTCTCTTGGGAAATCACCCCACTGGTAGGTGTCAGGATCAGGACAAGAATTCAGGGCCTACATGGCTGCATGGCATAGCCCACTAGCCATCCCCAATGCAAAGTGAAGTACCCTTTTGTAGGTGTGTCATTGAGACCCAAGATGGTCACCAGGAAAAGGAACAAAATATAAAATATCCATCCATGGCTTCTCTCTCTCTCTCTCTCTCTCTCTCTCTCTCTCTCTCTCTCTCTCTCTCTCTCTCTCTCTCTCTCTCTCTCTCTCTCTCTCTCTCTCTGCCTCTCCCTCTCTCTGTGTTGTTTTGTTTTGTTTTTTTCCGGCAAGACTTCAGGACCTAGGATCCCAGGGTCGGCTATGGACCCATGGCAGCCCACCACCCTGAGATGATTGAAGCTGATGTAGAGTTAACTCAGTTCGTGGTAAATCTATAGCACTGTGGGAGAAAAGGAAGCTCAACATCCTTGAAGACTGCAATATCAGTCTATGTTGCAGGGCCTGAATTGAAGCCCTAGCACGGGCAAAAATAATATACCCACCTATTTTACACATAGGATCTCTATTTACATCCATGTGTGGAATGTGTCTTATGTTCAGTGTAGTTATTCTTTTTATTGTGTGTCTTAGTCATGGATGCATTTTGTGTTTTATTGAGTACGATGACAGACATAACTGTGCTGACACAGATGACAACCTATTTCCATGGCTACAGAGTTGCCTATATAGCATGCTTTATCCTCCCTGAGACCTAGGACTTTCACAGGGCAGGGAAACAGGTGGATCGATGGGCTTCTCACATCAGGATTCATCTTTTGGCAGTATTGGGATTTGAACACAGAGTCTGGCAGGTCCAGTTGGGGAAAGGGTCTAGGTGAGGATACAGGCCTGTGAGCAACTAAGGAGCTAGGGCATTCCCAGGACCTCACATCGAACCCGAGGACGGACTAGGATAGGAAGAGATTCATCCTTGAAACATAGGATCTATGTTGACATACATGTGCAGATGCCTCTTGCATTAGGTTCACTTCTCCTTAATTTGTGTCTAATTCCTGGAGATATTGTGTGTTTTACTGAGTATGGTGACAGGTATAACTGTGCTGACATGGATGACAACCTATTCCCATGGTTATAGGGTTGCTTATGCATTCATTCTCCATCCTAGCTGAGACCCAGGACTTTAACAGGAGAGGAAAACAGGTACAACGACTGGATTCTGACATCAGGATGAATCTTTTGTCAGTACTGGGATTTGAACTCAGGTCTGGGTAACTGTTGCACTGTGAAGGGTGGGGAGGCTCACCATCCTTGAAGAGTAGAATATCAGGCCTGGTCCAGGGCCTGATTTGAAGCCCCAACTGTGGACAAAATAAGAAGCCCACCTCTTTTAAACGTAAGATCTCTATTTACATACAGGTGTAGTATGCATCTTGAATTCAGTGTAGTTATTCTTTTTATTTTGTGTCTTTTTCAAGGAGGTATTGTGTATTTTGTTGATTATAGGATGACATATGTAACTGTGCTGACATGGATGACACCCTATTCCCATGGGTGTGGATTTGCCAATGCTTTCTTGATTCTTTATTCTTGCTGAGACACAGCACTTACACAGTACAGGAAAACAGGTGCAAGGATTGGCTTCTCACATCAGGATGAACCTTTTTGTAGTTCTGGGATTTAAACTCAGGGCCTAGCAGGCCCAACAGCCCAATGGGTCCACATGAGCCTACCATCTTGTGAGCCACAAAGCAGCTAGGCCATACCCAGGAACTGTGATAGAGCCCCTGGGTGGGAGTGGGGCACAATATTCATCCATTCATAAGCTGAAGCTAGTATGCTAATAAATACCTATGTGGATAGAGTAGGAGATGTGGTGAGCTGTGTTGGATTCCTATTTACCATGTGAGTACCGATTCTTGGATCTTTCCTAATGCCTCCAATTCTTGAATGTGATTCTTATTGTCACACTTCATGAACTCTTAATTGAAAATAATCATTGTGCCATACGTCTTGCCTATCATTTCCTATGAGAATCATCCATGAACTAAACTCTTCCCTAGGCCTGAATTCAAGCACCTCATAACATTTTTAAACATGTTAAATATATGATTTATACTTACTTCTATATATCCAGTCTATATAGTGCTTGTTGGAGTGATTAATTATATTTTATTATTGATTTTCTTATTTAGCATTTATTTTATGGACTGTGAGTGCAACAATAACATTTTTTACATTTCTTCCCATCTATTCCATAGCATGTAGCTTTGCAGACCTATTATGAACTTGCACAGAAAAGGAAAACAGGTGTCACATTTGAAATCTTACACCAGGAAGTAATTTTTGGCAATGATGGGGCCTGATCTGAAGGCCTGAGGGGCCCAATTCATGAATGGGTGTGTGTTAGCACCGCTGCCGCTAGCCCATTCAGCTGCCAAGTGGATCTAAGGACATGAGATCAAGCCCCTGGTTTGGCCAAAATAGCTGTAACTTTCTATGACAATGGTGGTATCTAAATAAATATAAATTTAGATATTTAAGTACTGCCAGAGGTATCTAATATTCAATGACATATACTACGTTCCTACCAATTCTCATGTATTTAGGGAGGACTCTATTTAATCAACAGTTCTTTTAATGCATAATAATCTGAATTAAAATCAATCCGTGCCTTGTGATTATTGGGTCTAATTTTATGCAAGACACATTGACGGACTACTCATCCAACTATAACATTGATTACATTCCTCTGGTGTTCCTATGGACAGGCAATATTTTCTTAGGTTCTCCAGCCCTTTTTATGTGGCATGACCAGGATTCAAACTCAGGGCCTAGTATCAGGTTGACCTATAGCTTCACTGACAGCCCGCCAGCCTTCAGCAATGCCAGGTGACTTACAGGTTGCAGCTAAGTCATTCAGACCCAGGATGCTCACCATGCAAGGAAGGAAAACAGAAACTGCTGACTGTCCACGGTTTGTGGCATTTTTTGGTGCTCTTTTCATTTTGGAGAAGCTCCAGAGTAGATATGATGAATGGCATCAACATATGAAAGTTATATTCAATTCAATGAGTTCATAACACAGAGACTGTTTTCATGACAGTGCATGACTCAGGGCTCCCCTCAGTGCTCCCAATGTAGCCTAAGGGTTTCTCTGCATCCCAGGTGAGAAGTCTCTCTCATTATCTGGACAGGCAGACAAAAAGCCTCACTCCTGTACAGCTGTGTAACAAGCAACTGCATCTGGGCCAATTAGTGAGGAGGAGTGTGGGTGGGCTCTGAAGGCCAGGAGAAAAAGGCCGTTTTTTACCCCAAGCTATCTCTCTTCTCAGTGCTCTGATTTGACAGGAAGCATTCATTTGTGCCACCTCCCATGGCAGGCCAAGTTCTGTGCAATTATACTGCTTTTGTGAGACTATATTCTGGTGTTAAGATACAGTGCTCAATACAATTCAGGAGTCCTTCTGGCAGACAACTAGGGCACTGAACTTAAAGAAATTTTTCATTGAGGCTGATGATGGGCCTATGATGCCTCTCCTAGGTTTCTAGAAACTTGGGAAATCGAAGCACATGTCAGATATCACAAACCTCCCTATCATCTAATTCTGGGGAAGCTCATCAGGTTTTGAAACCTTTGACCTCTCCCAGTTGGTCCCTGGGTGGCTAGATTTGGTGGTTGAACACAGGGCCTGGGTGCTGATCATGAGCTCAGAGATGTCTTGTGCTTTAGAATTTTGTGTCACAGCTTCACTATTGCTTTTTGTGTGTGTGAGTGAGTGAGTGTGTGTGTGTTTGGAGAGAGAGAGAGAGAGAGAGAGAGAGAGAGCGAAAGAGAGAGAGAGAGAGAGAGAGAGAGAGAGAGAGAGAGAGAGAGAGAGAGAGAGAGAGAGAGAGAGAGAGAGAGAGAGAGAGAGAGTGAGAGTGAGAGTACATTCACTAGTCCTGGAGCTTGTACTCAGTACATGATCACTGTACCTAGTATCACTTGTACAAGGATTGCCCTCTACTACTTGAATTACAGAGCCACTTCAGGTTTTTTCCTAGTGATGTGGTCCTGATAAATGAAGTCCAGGGTTTCACAGATGCAAAGCACTCTACCCCTAAGGCACATTCCCTGCCCTGTACTTCAGGTTTGTTAGTTTGTTTCTGTCTTTTTGTCAGTTGTAGGAGTTGAAATCTTGGCCTGGTGGCTGTCCCTGAGCAATTGAGCTCAAATCTTGTGCTATACCACTTGAGCCACAGAGCCACTTCCCGTTTTCTGGTGGTTAATTGGAGCTAAGTGTCTCAAGGACTTTCCTGTCCAGGCTAGCTTTGAACCATGATCCTCAGATCTCATCCTCATGAATAGCTAAGATGACAGGCATGAGCCACAAGCACCCAGCTTCCACTTCAGGTTTCTTAGTGATGAATTGGAGATAATAGGCACATGGGATCCTTTGTGTCTGGGATAGTTTGGAACCCAGATACTCAGATCTCAGCTTCCTGAGAAGGCAGGATGATAGACCCCAACTATAGAACCATAGGCCATGGCACTCTGCTGCAAGGGGGTCTTGGCTCCACATGGTGGAGTGGTAGCCATGCGCCCAAGAGGTAAGGGTCAGTGCCTAGGCCCTGAGTTCAAGGTTCATGACTGAGAAAAAAACAAAAAAAAAAAAACAATTGTTTGCCATAGACAACCCACTAGTCTTCACTAATACATAATTTTTTCCCTGCCATGGAGATATATCGGAGCCTCAATATTCTTGTCTGGATAATCATCTCAGTTGTGGAGCTCTTACAAGGAAAATATGAAAGAATGCACCTTTTGAGGACAAAACACACAACACTCTTTTTTTTGTCGGTCATGGGGCTTGAATTCTGGGCCTGAGTTCTGTCCCTCAGGTCTTCAGCTACAGTGTCACTTCCGGTTTTATGGTGGTTTATTAAGATAAGTGTTTCATGGCCTTTCCTGGCCTGGCTTGCTTTGAACCATGATCCTCAGATCTCAGACACTGAGTAGCTAGGATTACTGGCTTGAGCCACCAACTCCCTGCTCCACATAACACTCTTTACAGGCCTCAGCACACAGCATCCTATGAAAGGCTCAGCACCCAGCAAGCAATGCAGCACTCAGCACACTGCACCCTGTGAAGGACTCAGTACACAGCATCCTGTGCAGGAATCAGCACACAGAACTCCAGGAGGGACCCAGCACCCAAGGAAGGACTCCTCAACTAGCTGTATCCCACAAGCTGTCATTAGTATTAGGGTGCTTTCATCAGTATCACCATTCTTTCACATCATAAACTGCACAAAGTTCACATCTAATGATTCAGAGGTGTTGTTTTGGGGGAGGAGAGTCAGCCACGGGATTGCACTAAAATGTTGGGGGTACTGTCCTAAGATCTTTTGCTCAAGTTTAGAGCTTCACCACTTTGAGCCACAATTCAGAGTTTCACACCCATCCTGCCAGGGCTGGGTTTTAAACCCACCAGTGTCAGATCTCAGCCCCTGAGTACCTTTGATGACAGAGGTGAGCGAGCCAGCAGCATCTGGTTCTGTGGACCTGGGTTGCAGTGGTATACCTCTGGCTAAGTAAGGTTAGATGGCAGCTGTCTGGACCAGACTCCCGCCTTGCTTTGTGATGAGGTATTTGAAGTCCTATCCTTATAGAGTTGCAATCACAATATTCAATCTTTTTGGCTGTCCGTCCTGGGTCTTGAGTAAGGGTCTAGACACAGTCCCTAAGCATTTATGCTTAAAGCTAGTGCTTGAGTGCTTCAGTGACAGCACAAATTCCGGATTTTTATGTGCATGTGGAAGTAAGGAATCAAATCCAGGGCTTTGTATGTACTAACCATCACTATACCAGTGAGCGCCAGGAGAGAAAAGTGTATAAACAGATAAATGTGGAGATTGGCATATATATACATATGTATGTATGAAACAAGAGAAAGATGTCTGTATATGATGAAATTACAAATATTATATTACTACCAATTACTGACAATTAAATTATTCCCTCCATTTTTAAGTTTCATTGTTGAATACATAATAAAGTATTAATTGAAAATTAGTCAATGTAGTATAATTGTTGTGTATAATTTTATAGTATATTCATACACTAAATACTAATTTAATTGTTACATTTATTACATTCTATTTGTATATATGTATATTGGAATGTATTTTTTTGAATCTCCTGCCAACCATTAGTGGCAGTCCCAGATTCAACCTCTAGGCTTAAGTTGAGTTTTCGGCTATGGTTTCCCTAATAGTCAGCCAAACATCAGCATGCAAGGTCATGTACATTTTCTGGGCCTCGTCATTTAGACCAAGGATGGTCACAATGCAAAGAGAAAAAAATGTAAAACCACCTTCTTGAACATCTCTGTTTTATCCTACTCCTTTTTATTTTTATTTTTTGTCAACCCTGAGATTTGAACTTGGGACCTAGTATCACAGGATCAGGTGTGGTACAGATGCCAAGACCTGACTTCAAGCCCCGTACTTGGCCAAAATAAAGGCCCTGGCTTGGAATTTGCACCATTTTTCTGGCAGGCCTGTGATTTGAACTCAGGGTCTGGGTAACTCTGTGGCACTGTGGGTGATGCAGAGGCTCACTGTCCTTGAAGACAAGAAATTCAGACCAGTTCCCAGGGCCTGAATTAAATCCCCAGCACTGGAAAAAATAATATTCATATATAATATCTATTTACATACATGGGTTTAGTGAGTTTGATATTTATTACCCTTATTTATTTAGTATTATTACACATATAATATTTCATTTATTACATCCTGTCACACAGGATATATTAGATATGGATTATACATCATACTGAGACCCAAGAGTTTTTTTCAGGAAAAAAATGTGTCAAAAGTGGTCTCTTCTCACATTAATAATTTTTGACCCTGCTGAGATTTCAACCCACAGCCTAGAATGCCCAATCCGTAAAATAGGGTCACAGTCTTAGCACACCAGCCTCTGGCAAATTGAGCTGCCAGGAAGTTCTGAGGACCTGTGATGAAGCCACAGTACTGCCCAATATATATCTATATACATAGATAGATAGATAGATAGATAGATAGATAGATAGATAGATAGATAGATAGATAGATGTGTAGATTGCTGTATATATATGCATATATATACATATACATATGTGTATATATATATATATATATATATACTTAGAGAGAGAATGTGAGGATATCATTGAATTATATATATAGTTAACAATTATTAGTTATTAAGTTATGTCTCCATTTAATGAAGTATCATAGCTGAATACTTATAAAAAACAGTAATTAAAAATTAGTCAATATCCTTCCATTAGGGATACCATGGTGCTAGAATGGAAGATATAAATCCTATAACTTTTGTGTGGCATTCTAAAATACAATCATGAATTAACTGAAAATTTAATGATTACTTTTATAACATTCCATCAGTATTCACATAAATAGGAATGAGTTTGTCAGGATCTCCTTCAATTTGTGGGTGACAGTCTTGGCATTTGAACTCCAGGCCTGGATAGTTTACTTCGAATGCAAACTATTGGAATGACACTGTGAAGATTTCAGATTGTCACGATTTAAAAAAGAACAAGAAGAACAAAAGAAAGCCAGGTGTCAGTGGCTCCTGTCTGTAATCCTAGCTGCTCAGGGGCTGAGATGTAGAGAATGCCAATTTGAATTCAGCCAGGGCAGGAACTTCTGCGACAATATTATGTCTAAGAAATCACAGGAAAATATCCCCATGGGTTAGGGCTATGGCTCTAGGGCAGAGAGCTACCCTTGAGCGAAAGGAGATCAGGGATAGGGCTCATATTTCAACGTCGGACCTGCCAAAGAAAAAAAAGAAGGCAGTAACTCCATGTTTCTGTGTATGGATGGATGATGTATGGATGGTGAGCATTCATCATGTGGCCCATGCCCAGCCCCCAACCTGGGCAAGCTTGGACAAGCCCTACAGAATACTACGTCTGAGCTGGCAGCTTAAACAAAACATCCTTCTCTGCCACTTAGTAAATGAAGCCCTGAAACCTTCCCTGGTTTGGTCTATGCAATGAGTGCATTATGTTCTGGCTGAGATGTCCCATTGGGATATCTAGCAGTCAGCCACTGCCTCAAGAGAGACGACAGTTCCTAGGATGTAGGAGTTGTGAAAGGTTCTGGCTCCATATTCCCTATCCCTCTGTAGGATGTAAGCCTAGATCTCTGGGGCCTCGTGGCTATCATTCATTCATCATTTCTCATTGCCAAGTCTCAGGCTGGTCCCAAATCCTGGCAAAGATATGAAATGGCCAGCGATTTCTTTGTTGAAAAGGGTACTCAAATAAATCCCACCCTCATAGCTCCTGTGAGAAGTAAGCCTTAGCTGCGAATGTGGCTTAGTGGTAGAGTGCTTACCTAGCAAGCATGACACCCTGGGATCGATTCCTTAGTACCACATAAACAGAAAAAGCCAAAAGTGGCACTGTTTCTTAAGTGATAGAATGTAGCCTTGAGCAAAAGCAGCTCAAGAACATGCCCACACTCTGAGTTCAAGCCCCAACACTGGCAAAAAAAAGTGATCTTGGTGAGACATACTCTTCTGGGACTAAGGAGGGCCGAGGTTATAGGTAAGAGGTAGAGGGCAGGTACTGGTGGCTCATCCCTGTAATCTTAGCTACTCAGGAGGCTGAGACCTGAGGATCATAATTGCAAGCCAGTGCAGGCAGGAAAGTCTATATGAGACTCTTTTCTCCAATTAAGCACCCAAAAGGCCAGGGCTGTGGTTCAAGTAGTAGAATGCTAGCGTTGTGCATGAAAATTCAGGGATACCGTCCAGGCCTTGAATTCAAACCCCAGAACTCGCGCGCGCACACACACACACACACACACACACACACACACACACACACACACACACACACACGCACGCACACACACACACACACACCAATATAGAGCATTTGCCAGTCAGCCTGCACAATTCCATCTCTAGCAACTCAGTATAAATAATAGAGGGAGAAGGGAAGGAAAGACCTGCTCCAGGAGGTGATATAACCAGTGCCAACATTCCACAGGAGTACCAAGATGTGGATAAACGACAGAGAGCATCTGGCATAAGTTACGGCATGAGCAAAGGTCCTGAGGTGTGGTGTAGAGCAGGTGGTATGAGTGGAATGAAGGTTGGGAGGCTTCAGAAAAGTCTGGCAGATCCTTCAAGGCTGGGTCAAGGTTTGTACTTGAGTCACAGGTAGGCCAGAGCGTGGGATCCCAGTAAGGGGCTCAGGGGGGCAAGATTAGCTTGGCTTTTTACCATGGACCCCAGCCATTTCCTGTGGCTGGAAGCCTATTTTTCACAGCTCCTGAACTTCAGGCTTCATTTGCATTGAGGAGTCAGGGAAAACACAGGGAAAAACTGTTGCTTATGAAAATCTTCTAACCCAATGCCACCAGTGGCTCAACCCCTGTAAAACCTAGCTACTCAGGAGACTGAGATCAGAGATCGTGGGTCAAAGCCAGCTCAGGGGAGGAAAGTTAATGAGACTCTTCTTGCCAATGAGCTACCAAAAGCCAGAAATAGAGCTGTGGCTCAAGTGGTAGAGTGCCAGCTTGAGGGAAAAAGTTAAGAGACCGAAGCCCAGACCCTGAGTTCAAGCCCCTCTACTGGCACAGAAAAAATAAAGAAAACATTTCAGGAGCTACCAGTCCACTGTGGAGAAAGGCCATTATTAGTTGGGCACAGTTGGCTCATTCCTGTCGTCCTATCTACTCAAGGCTGAGACCTGAGAATCAATCAAGATTCAAAGCTAGCCTGGGCAGACTTTTATCTCCAATGAATCATCAAAGAACTGGGAAGCAGAACTACTGTAGTTCAAGTGGTACAGCACCAACTTTGTGCAAACAAGCTAAAAGATAGCATCTATGTCTATGCTCTGAGTTCAAGTCCCAGTAAACACACACACACACACACACACACACACACACACACACACACACACACACACACACACACACACACACACACACACTAACATCCTTAGCTGGTGCCAGTGGCTCATACCAACAATCTTAGCTACTCAAGAGGCTGAGATCTTAGGAATGGCAGCTTGAAGCCAGCCCAGGCAAGAAAGCCATGAAACTCTTATCTCCACTAAACTAGTAAAAAAGATGAAAGGTGAACTGTGGTTCAAATGGTAGAAAGTTAGCTTTCAGAAAGGAAGCTCAGGGACAGTGCCTAGGCCCTGAGTTCCAGATCTAAGATTTTTTTAAGACATCCTTTGCCACTCCCACAGGCCATAAATCCAGATTTTGCTCATCCTAAATCTCACTTCCCCTCTTGCCACTTCCACAGTTCTCCCACAAGTGGCCGGTGTGTGGCCAACACTGGGTTAAGAAGTGAATGTACAAAAGGGGGGACATAGCCAGGTCAAGACTAATGCCCCAGAACATTGAGGTATTGGCCATTCCAGTCTCTTATCCCCCAGTTCCCTGGCCCTGGAATCTAAAATCTGTGCCTCTGTATTCTGGGCATCCAGAATTGTGTAGAAGGGCCTGAGAGGCCCAGCTGGGGCCGGAAGATAGACCTTCCTATGATAAAGTACGTTTACATTTCCTAGACATTGATCAATATTTTCAAGCCACATTGGCCTCAATTCCCATGTAGTCCTGGAGCCTCCTTGCTTGGGTGGTCTTCAGTCAGCTGTCAAGCTCGAGTTGCCCAGAGCCACCAGCAACCCCCAATTCCCCACTCCACTGCAAGCCTGCGGAGAGGGATGTGCAGTCAGAGGTGCAGCTGAGGTAAAGGACAGGATATCACATGACTGAGGCCTTCCCTCAGAGGCAGTGGAGATCTTCTGCCAGCTGGCACTGCTGTCTCAGAATTCACTGGAGTCAGCCAAATACTTGGACAGTCAGAATTGTGCCCCAGAGAAAATGTGGAACACAGGCCTCTGGCAATTTAGGACTCATTGTAGACCCTGATAGGGGACTAAAGGCAAGGTCAGTGTGGAGGAGGGGCACCATCTGAGGTCAGAAAGATACAGACGGGCAGCCAGGAAGGGGACAGAGAAAG
The DNA here is from genome assembly GCF_024711535.1 of Dipodomys merriami. Lineage (NCBI taxonomy): Eukaryota > Metazoa > Chordata > Mammalia > Rodentia > Heteromyidae > Dipodomys > Dipodomys merriami. Next base: position 325,526 of record NW_027206575.1, read on the forward strand.
ACGAGGAAACGTTACACACACACACACACACACACACACACACACACACACACACACACACACACACACGGACATTCAAAGGCCTCAGCAGTTCTTGAGAACCATGAACTCTCTCCATTAGGATCATATCTGATTCGTGAGAAGATGGCACTATCATACTCAGACCAACTGTAGACACAAAATTAAGCCTCTCACATATCTGGAATATCTCATAACCCAGCATGGAATTTCTTACCGTACACACTGCTATTTGGAAAACTAAGGCCACCTCTTTGTTTATTGTTGGTCATGGGATTTGAACTCTGGGCCAGAGCACTGTCCCTCAGCTCTTCAGCTGAAGATGAGCACCCTTCCACTTGAGCCACAGAGCTACTTCCTGTTTCCTGGTGGTTCATTGGATATCAAGTATCACAGACTTTTCTGCCCAAGCTGTCTTGGAACCATGGTCTTCACATCTCAACCTTCTGAGTAGCTAGGATGACAGTTGTGAGCCACTGGCAGCAGCCGGCTTCAGCCAACTTCAAATACCCAGAGGAAAACCAATTCGTTAGGCCACAAACTTCTTGCAACCCTTGACTTCAGACTTTGACACCCAGCATCCAAATCCATCCTTCAATGGAGAGAATGCAGACACAACAACCCCACCACAGCACCCATTCCCCCACTCCCTGCCTGACACAGGCCTCATCCTCTTGAGTTCTTGGTAAGGTACCACCCATCCTACTGTGCCTTCACACGGGGGCAAACTTGGGGAGTTCTTAGGAATGTCTGTACAGTGAGGCCAGCACCTGGTCTCTCAAACACAGCACCCACACACAGCTCCACATCTCTGCAGGCAAAAATGTTTTACTTTTCAGTTGTGGGGCTTGAACTCTGGGCCTGGGTGCTGTCCCTGAGCTCTTCAGCTCAAGGTGAGCACTCTACTACTTGAGGCACAGCACCACTTCCAGTTTTCTGGTGGTTTTTTGGAGATAAGATTCTCAGGGTCTTTCCTGCCCAGGCTGGCTTTGAAGCGTGATCCTCAGATCTCAGCTCCTGAGTACCTAGGATGACAACCATGAGCTACTGAAATCTTCCATAAAGGAGCCATGAAACTGTGAAGGAGAAAACAAAAGTTGTTACTGGGCTCGTACTTAGTATTGATGAAACAACAACAACAACAAATGTACACACAGAGAGAGAAATAAAATGCTTTTGCTGTTTTTAGACATGGTGACTTAAATATATTTTCATTGCTCTCATCTTTGTGCTCTCTCAAAACACACACACACACACACACACACACACACACACACACACACACACACACACACACACACACACATCCAGAATGGTGACAGAAGACACTTCCATGCAGCACCTGCAATTTGCCAACTGATCACTCACCTGAGCACAGTCAGGCTGTACAAGGAGAAAGATTCTCTCTCTCTCTCTCTCTCTCTCTCTCTCTCTCTCTCTCTCTCTCTCTCTCTCTCTCTCTCTCTCTCTCTCTCTCTCTCTCTCTCATACACACACACACACACACACACACACACACACACACACAGAATCAGAGTAGTGTCTCTCATAAGTTTGTTCCTCATCTGGGACAGTGTACCAGCTGGAGAACGCAGGTTCCAATTCCCCATTCCCTTGTCAGAACCAAGATCTCCCACCCAAGGGCAGCACCACTCTAATGACACAGCACCACCCCACCTTCCCCTTCTCCAGGGCGAGACACTTTCCCTTTGGAACATCCAGCCTTAACTCCCCATTCACCAAAACCCTAAGACAGGACGCTGGGTGAAAAAATCCCCAGACAGGTGGCTCCTCAGAGCCAGGACTGAAAACAAGCAGGGGGTCATGCGGTACCCAGGGGGTGTCTGTCCCGGGGTGGGGGTGGTGTTGAGGAAATAGATGGGGTTCTAAAGTCTACATACATGGACAGACACCCTACTTTCAGCCTAGATGCTTCTGATTGGCTGGGTGTTTTCTTGGGGAGGACAAAGAGACCAGATGGACCGGGAGCACCAGCAGATGCTGGCAGAGCTGGGAAATGTGATCACCCTGTGAGTACTGTTGACAGGTGGGGTGGGGGGGAACAGGCCACATGTATGTGTGTCAGATGGAGTGTGTTACTCCCAGATATTCACCTTCCATCTGACCCCCAGTGCCCTCACCTCCCTAGTGGGCTTTTCTGGGACCCTCCTTAGGTGAGAAGGTGACTGAGAACAGAGGAAAAGGACTCACACAGCAAGGGGGCCCTATCTTCTGCATCCAATACCCCCCACCCCCAGAAAAAAGGAAAAGACCCAAGAAGGCAGGTGTGGAGTTGCTCCCCACCTCAGAATAAAGCCACCAGGTTCCCATCTTGGAGAGGAAGGGTGAACATGTGGGGCTGTGTGGTTCCCACTGCTCCAGGCCAGGGGCTCGGTGATGCGCCCTTCTAAACCAACCCTGCATCTCCCCATCTCCTGGGACACTGACACTAGGGATGGGAGTAGGATCCCTGGGTCCACACCCACTCCCCAATCTCCCACTCCTGGGGCGCATTTGTGGCAGAGCCAGGCCTGGCACCTAGTGCTGGTGAGGCAAGGTAGGGATGCCAGAAGGGAGGCAGGAGTCTTGGGTCTGAGTTGGGGGCAAGGGGGGTTGGGAGAGGTCACGAGGTGTGGGCCCACAGGATGTCCACTCATGTGTGCATCTGGGAGAAGCTGTAGGCTGCTCTTCTAGGTGCAGAGGGCAACAATAGCAGCATCATGGCAGATGCTCGGGCCCAGAGTAAAGGACTGGGGGAGGGGAGCAGGACGTGGTCAGGGCCACAATCTGGGCTGGGGCACACCATCGCTGGATGACTCCGAGAAGCACTGCGGGTCCGAGCAAGCAGCAACATGTTTGAAATGTGATGTCGCAGAGAGAGCAGGAGAGGGGCCAGGACAGGGGCAAGCGGGTGGCATGGCTAAGCGTGCTCCAGCCCCAGCTGAACTCCTGGCACAGGGACCTTGGACTCAGCGCCTACTTGGCCTCTGAGCCTCCCTGGGCCTGTGGGAGGGATGTGCCTGCTGTGCTGGATTTGTGCTCTGTGCTCCTGAGCCAGACCTGTGCTCCTACAGCAGCAGAGGCCAGCCATTGACGCAGCCTCCCCTGGTGCATGTGGCTGCTCATCTCTCTGCTCTCTCTCTCTGCCACCACTTCTCTCGAGTGCTTCCCTGCCCCTACAGTGCAAATATGTCAGCCCCTGGCTGCAGCAGCTATGTTCCTCCTCTGCCATGTCCTGTCCTCCTCTTGGTCATGCCCCTCCCTCATCTGCAATGTCCCCCAACTCTTAGCCTTGTGCTGCCCTGAGTCTGCCATAAGGCTACCAGGCCATGGCAGAAGCAGCCTCACCTCATCTCAGGGCTTACCCCAACCCTAACAGCTGCCCAGGGTGATCGAATCTCTCCTCAGTCCAACCTCTGGGGGAGAATCTTCTCCATCCACCCCACACACCAAGCAGGTGCACGATGACCTCCGTGTTTGTGTGTGTGTGTGTGAGAGAGAGAGATTGTCAGGGATAACTACCTCTCAAGGACTCAGAACATAGCAACCTTTGGGATGACAGCACACAGCACACTTTAAAAAAAATAGCACAAAGAACCCTGTGTAATGGACTCAGCACAATGTGGCTTTTTAAAGACTCACCACATAGCAACCTTTGGAATCCTCATGTTAATCTAATGACCAATAAGATTAGACATGCCATTTTGACATCACTACACTTAAATATCATAGTGTTATGACATCATGTCATAATGGCATTATAGACATATTGTGAATGCCTATTCTGTGATTTCATTCTATTTCAAGGGAGCAATATTGGTGGATATCAGAAATCCATTGTGAACTCAAAGCCACTGTGACATGAAAATTCCCTTTGTGACATCACAGTGCCATTGTGATATCATTAACCTGTTGTGACATAACAAACCTGTTCTGTCCATTGTGACCTCACTATCAATGTGACATCACAAAGCCATTGTGATATCACATAGCGGTTGTTACATTACAATCACCTTGAGACCTCCCAAACCCATTATGACATCTTTAGCACTTTTGAAAAAAACACATGGCCTTTGTGACATCACAGTCCCTTTGTGTATCCATATCTTCGTTGTAAAATGTCAATTGAGATCAGATATGCCATTGTAATATCACAGAGCATTTATAATATAATCATCAGTGGAAAGCACATGGTCATTATGACAACATCAGCCCATTGTGACATCACAAATTTGTAATGACATCTTACCACTATTACATGATATTGTCATTGTGACATCATATATACATTATAAATGCCTATTATGTGATTTCATTATATTTCACATGTTGCATGTGGTTGCATATCAAAAACATATTTTGACTTCATATGCATTGTGACATCACAATCCCTTTGTGACATATCATTGCCATTGTGATATCTCTAAACAACTGTGACAACTCAAACATGTCCTGTCCTCATAATTTTTATGACATGTTGCTACTGTGTAATGTTAGGTCCATTGAGAGCTCAACCTCTTTTCTAACATTATTTCAGGTATGATTTTTATGACATGTTGCCACTGTGTAATGTTAGGTCCATTGAGAGCTAAACCTCTTTTCTAACATTATTTCAGTTATGACATGAAATATTAGAAATATACTGTGACATCGTGAATATTGTGACATCACACTGCTAGACATCACACTGTCACATTGTCACATCACAAATCTGTTCTTGTTGTCACATCACAAATCTGTTCTGACTTCATCACATTTGTGCCAACAAATACCTTTGAAATCCTCACAATACCATTCTAAACTCATATACTCATTGTGAGTTAATGACAATTGAGGTCTAGAATGATATTGTCACATCACCAATCTACTGCGACATCACAAAATTATTTTGAACTCATCACTATTATGGCATCAACAACTAATTGTGACATAACAACACTCTTATAACATTATAATTTAACATCATATTGCAATTGTGTTATTACTGTACCATCATGCTTTCACAAACCTATTATGAGCTCCTCACATCTTAGAAAATTCATGGCCTTTGGGACATCAAACTCTTTCTGTGAACTTGTATCATTGTGAACTTGTAGCAATTGAAATTTGAAATAAGATGTGATATTACAAACTAGTTTTGACATCACTAACACATTTTTATATCATTAATGAAGTACCCGATTTTCGGATACCCCCTCTTAGACCACCAGAGACCACGATCAATGCAAACAGCAAAGAGTCGTTTATTGCAAGCTCGTGTTGGTCTTCTGTGCACTCAGTAACCGGTGATGCTAAGAGGTCCCGAGCACAAAATTAGCACAGCTTTTATACTATCAAACAAGTTTACAAGTTCAGAGGGTTTCCACACAAGCAAGTTTAGGGGTTTTCCACACAAGCAAGTTCACTAGTTCAGGGGGTTTAAGTCCACCTTGACTGTACTTCCCTTTTTCTGATGGAACACCTTGGCAACTCTTCTGTTCCTTAAGGGTGCGCAGGGTTGGTGGCAACCTGCGGTTTTCCTGAGAGCTATTTTTTTCTTTGGCAGCACAGCTCTATTTGGGGGTTACTCTGAGGGCAGCACAGCTCAGGATGTTACTATGAGGGCAGCACAGCTCAGGGGGCTTGATCTTAAAATGAGTTACTTTAGCTCTTCAATTAACACTTTACAACCAAAACCTGTTAGGAACTTTGGCAATAGATTTGAGATGTCCCAAGGGGTTGGTGATGTCACAATGGCATGTGGGATCTCAATTGTCATTAACTCAGCATGAGTATATGAGTTTGGGCAGGGATTCTGATGTTACCAAAGTATATGTAGTCAAAAAGGTGAAGAACTAACAGGTCTAAGATGTCACAAAGTTAACACAATGGTTATGATGTCCAGCGGTGTGATATCATGATGTTACACTGGATTTTAGATATCTCATGTCATATCTGAAATATGAGGTCGAACGCAGATTTTAAACTCACAAAAGGCCAAATATATCACAATGGCATGTCATAAAAGTTATGAGGACAGGAGAGGTATTTGATGTCACAGTGGGTTAGTGATGTAACAAAGGCAATGTGCTGTGACAAAGAGATTTTGATGTGAAAAAGGTTATGAGTTCACAATGGTTTCCTGATATCAACCCACATGGCACATTTGAAATAGAAATCCAAGAATAGGCATTCACAACATTACCTTGCTCATGTAACTGTAATCCCTCTGTACACTATACTTACAATAAAAAAATGTACAGAAGAAAAAAAAGAAAAACATGGTATGGTGTCATTGAGATTTGGTGATGTAACAATGAGATGATGGTGTCATGATGACAATGTGATTTCACAGTCATAATTTTTGTTCAAAGTATTTGTGATGATGCAATGCTATGTATGATCACAATTTTCATTAGTTCGCTATGAAGATATGGGTAAACAATAGGTCTGTGATGCCACAGAGGTCATGTGTCTTTTAAATGATGCTGGGTTAACAGTAGCTTTGTGATGTCACAATGTGATTGTGAAGGCACAACAGCAATGTGATGTCACAATGGGTTTGTGATGTCACAGTAGTGATGAGGTCACAATGAGTTTGTAATATCACTATTGTCACTATGAGTTTGTAATATTACAATGACTTGTCCAATTTCAATTTCTACTAGTTCATAATGAGGATACAATTTCAAAGAAGAAAGCTCCAAAGAGCATGAGTTTTTAGTCATAACTTGTGTGATATGCTGCCATCAGGATATTTTAGGCCTTTAGTAAGCTTAGAATCTGTTTTCAAACTCATAATAATTCAGGTATGATATATCATATCAGAAATTGACTCTGACATTGATGACCATTGTGATATCACATTGATAAACATCAAGACCATGGTGTCACATTGTGAACTCACAAATCTGTTAGGACTTCATCACATTTGTGCCAACACAGGTCTTTGGAGACAACACAGTCCTTTTGTGAACTAATATCTTCATTGTGAATTAATTACAATTGAGATTCAGCATGCCATTGTGACATTTCCAGCGAATTGTGACAGCACAAACCTACTATAGTGAGAACACATTGTGATCTAATAGCCATTGTGGTAGCACAATCCCTTTGTTTTTTTAATCCCTATTTATTTATTTTATTTTATTTAAATTTTTATTTTTTGTGAACATACTGTACAGAGGGGTTACAATTACAGGGGCAAGATAATGAGTACATTTCTTTTTTTTTGGGGGGGGGTTTCCGGTCGTGGGGTCTGAACTCTGGGCCTGGGCGCTGTCCCTCAGCTCTTCAGCTCAAGGCTAGCGCTCTACCCCTTGAGCCACAGCGTCACTTCCAGCTTTTTTCTTTTGCTTATGTGATGCTGAGGAATCGAACCCATGGCCTCAGGCATGCAAGGCAAGTGCTCTACCACTGAGCTATCTTCCCGGGTTTTCTGCATATAAACACTCCATCAACATTTTATTTTTTTTATTTTTATTTTTTAAGTATGTCTTGATTTTGTTATTTTATTCTTTTAAATATGTGCAGATCTAACTCCGCATACAGTCACATTCGTTTTAAACAATTTGATCCATTCAAGGTGTTTGCTACATTAGGTTCATCTAGATGAATTTAATTACAAATTAACACAACCATACTTCTGAGACTCAATTTTCTTTATGGCTCTACTCCAACTTAACATGTATTTGAGGATTTTGTGCTTAAAAGAAACTGGGCAAAACATGTTTTTGTTCCTGGGGGAGTTCTACTTTGTTGGTTGTTTTTCCAGTTGTGGTGACTTCAACATATGTATGTGTTTTATTTCAATTGTTTTGTGTCAATATTTTGTTTCATATAACAGAAATTACAAAAATAGTCAGTGATTTAGAACTTTTCCATATAGATTCTAAGGGAGACACTTGAAATTTTTTTTTTTTAACTACCATACTATGTTAATTTTATTTCTATAAGTCAACAAAATGAACATTTTAAAACCAACATGTCCAATTTAGCCAATAATATTTTTTTTTCTCCTTTGGTCTTTTTTTTTAAATTTTATTTTATGTTATTTGAGAGCATACTGTACAGAGGGGTTACAATTACATTGGCAGGATAATGCATACATTTCTTTTTTTTTTTAAATTGTATTTTGTCAGCACCATTTAGAGAAGAAGCTTTTTTTTCCATTCTATTTCTTAGCTCCCTTATCGAAGATTAGGTGGGTATAGGTCTGTGGGTTCATTTCTTGGTTTTCAATTCTATTCCATTGGTCCTGAGGTCTGTTCTTGTGCCAGTACCAAGCTGTTTTGATTACTATGGCTTTATCGTAGAGTTTGAAATTTGGTATTGATATTCCTCTAGCACTAGTCTTTCTGTTGAACATTTTTGCTCTTCAGAGTCTTTTATTTTACCTTATGAATTTTTGGAATAACTCTTCTATTTTCTTGAGGAATGAGTTTGTAATATTGATAAGCATCACATTGAATTTGTAGATAGCCTAGGGAAGTATTGCCATTTTCACTATTTGATTCTTCAAATCCAGGAGCAAAGGAGTTTTTTCCATTTTCTAAGTTCCGATTTTATTTCCTTTTTTAGGTTTTTAAAGTTTGCACCGTAAAGATCCCTCACATCTTTGATTAAGTTAATACCTAGGTATTTTATTTTTTATGGGCTATTATGAATGGAGTTGCTTTCCTGATTTCAGCCATGCTTTTCTCATTGTTGGGATACAAAAAATCCATTGATTTTTGAGAGTTACTTTTTCCCTTGTTACTTTGCCAACGTTGTGCATCAGCACGAATAATTTTGGAGTGGAGTCGGTGGGATTATTTAAATACAACATCATGTCATCTGCATGTAGGGAGAGTTTTATATCATCTTTCCCTATTTGGATCCCTTTTATGTTTGCATCTTGTCTT